>NW_009710747.1:0-16710 GCF_000703405.1 Apaloderma vittatum | reverse complement strand
TTCCCTGATGTTCAAAGGTCATTCTTACAACATACATAACAGTTTAAAAACTATTTTGAGGATCTCAGTTGCTGCATTTGGGCATATATTGTCATGCACTAATTAGAATGTGACTGTAACATAACTTTTGGAGATGGTGGCAGGTATTTCCTCCCCCCAGCTAAGCTGTTGCTAGGCAGATTTCAAGGAATCTGCGACCTGGCCTAGTCCGGACTTGTCTATGGAACCTGAGCTGGTTGGGACTCGGTTACACCCAGGAAGTCGGCCAGCAGCCAATGAGAAGCCGAGATGGCTATGATTGACCACAGTCATCACTGACTGGTTTTTAAAACGGGGCTCTTGCAGCAACCATGTTGGAGTTACCTCATGGCGGTTGGCCTGATGAGGTTGTAAAGTCTCCCCCTTGGTCTAGGGGACCCCTAGGCAAGGTCGACCAAGTGAGAACGGGAATCCCCACCTGGTTAAGGTACTCCTGGCAAGGTTGAAAAGGCGAGAAGCAGAATCCCCATCTTTTTAAGGTACCCTATTGAGGACAATCAAGACGAGAAAGGGAACCCCTGTCTTGGTTGAGGTGAGTATATGATAATCCGGATTATCATTCTTTTGTCAAGGGCTAGTGCTTGAGCTTGATCTTTTCCTCAACTGATACCGAACCTTTAAATTGGGAGGAGCTTATATTCCGTAAATAAATTTAATTTAACAGCACGCGTGAATTTATTTTTTGGATATGGGTGTGCTACTCACCTCCTTCTTTACAGAGATGCACCTGAATGCCATCTTTTACATATCATTAACTGCTAATACATACAGAAAGTTTTCTTTCTTTACTTGAAAAAAATCTCCTACTTTGATTCTCAAAAAATTGATAACAAAATGCTTCAAAAAATATTGCTTTATGTATAATTAACCATTTTAGCCATCTTCATACTAATTTCATACTATTTCTGTCAACATTTTTTCAACAGAGAGTTGTAGGACTATGAGATATATATCACTATGCCAAATCATATTCTTGGAAAGGAAACAAACAAGCTTTCAAGAGACTAACACCCTTAAATATTTTCCATGTCATCTTATTTTGGCAGGATTGACTGGATAGAGAATTGTTGTCTATTTTCCTTCTGAAATCTCTTTCTACTTGTAGTCTTTGTTTCACCTTGAGGGGAAATTGCTCACTCCTGCTAGAATAATTTTCTTTACACTTGGGGGCCATATATCTTTATAAGGGATTAATCCTCAAACCTCTATGGGCTAAGTACATGTAAATGTGTTGCTTTATTAGTCATACTTGGCAAATCTGGAAATAAGCCAATCCTTACAAGGGTTTTATGAACCACTAGGTTATAACTTGTACAGCAGCAAGGGAATCATCCGGAAACATCAAGTACTCAAGAGTTTCCTCTTCCCTTGGGTGTCTTACTTGTCTAGAGACAAGTAAGAGACTTAATCCTCTTCTGACTTTGTCCCAAAGACCTAATACTTTTGGAACAGAATGGGACAAAAGCGTTCTTCAGGTGTTATGCATGAAATTTTACTTAAAGCCTAGAATTACCTTAACTTCCAAGGTACCGTTTTATATTTTTCAGTCGGCAGGCTCTCAGACATGACACAAATTTATTTCCTCTGAACTATGCTAAATATACTTAAGAGTTAATATATCATTCCTGATAGTACACTTTAAAGAAAAATAAAAGATAGTCTATGTCAATGTTATCAATTACTTTTCATGTAACCTGTTTGTTCTTTAATACAATGGTTAGAAGATTCTATTGGCACCTGTAGTGGACTGATTCATGGATTTTGCCTTAAATATCTCTTGTAATTTTTTGCAAACCCCCAGCATGGTCAGAAAACTGATGGGATGTCTCAAACAGCCCTGGCACCGAATATGTAAAGAGATTAGGAAATCTTGCTGAGGCAGGATGGCCATATCTCCAGCATATCTTCCAAAGAGATGGGGCATTCGCAGGTGTTAATGATGGGGCATTTGTACATGTTAATGAGAATTACTGGAAACAAGGATTACTGGAAACAATGGAGGACCTCGATCCCCCACCTGACATTCTGCAGGTCCGCATATAGAAAATTGTGTATAAATTGAAGCAACGAAAAGCAAGGAGGCAAGAAGAAGAAGAAGAAGAAGAAAAAGAAGAAGAAAGATGAGAAGAAAGAAGACAATGACAGATGCATCCTGAACTCTCCTTTGGCGGGACCAATGCAGGAACCCGGACCGATGATATCTCCCTCTCTCCCTCCTCCCCCCTCTCTCCCTTTTCCTAGCGAAATTTCTTCCTTGTGAGTGTTACCTCTCTCTCTCTTTTTTTCCTTTTCCTCACTAGGTAATGCAAGGTCTATCATACTGTTTATTTGGGTTTTATGCCTAAATTTCTTTCTTGTGATGGTTAAGTGTAATATTGTCTGACTTAACATTGTGTTTAGATGTCCTTTATTATTCCTTGTTATTAAGTTGTTGTAGTGCATTACTTATTTAGCCTTTTTCCCAGATTTTTGTTATATTGTCTGCCTTATCATGCTTTTAAATTAGAATCGATTGTCGTGATCCCGATCTATATGTTGTGATAAATTAATAAATGTTTGTGTTTGGGCCTTGAGACTTGTCTCACCGTTGTCCACGCCGTTTGGTATATTACAAATCTGAAAGTTACTTGTCCCTCTCTCCTGAGTGGGATGTGACATCACCACTGGGTGGATACACAACAGTGATTTTCTGATTAGACAAAAAAAAATATTAGTGGTAGTTAAAAAATGGAAGAAAACATTACTGGGTAATTTTCTTCAAAACAAAAGAAAAAGGAAATGGACATGTGATAATTATGTCTCAGAATTTTACATAATTTTGTTATTGTTTTGACATATGTATAGTTATCAATATTTCTGTGATTTGGTTATCTTTCCTAGTGTAACACTTAAATCAAAAAAAGTGATAGATGACAGATGATTAAATTTATTTATTTATAAGCCCAAATGCTGATTCTCAGTTTTACAGAGAAAAATCTTCATTTAAGTTCTGCTGAAATACATATTTATAAGAAAAGTTGAACATCCTGATGAAACAAAGACAAGCTTTGGAGTCCATACATCTCTATGTGCCATAAATTCTTATGTTCTTTGTTCTTACACAAGGAGGTTTAACATATTCAATTTACCTCTCTAGAAATCAGTAAATTATGGTAGTTTAGTGGTAATTGTTAAATTATTATTGATAAATATGATCTATCTCCATTGGAAAGCTTAGGCATAGAAAATACTGTTTTCTAGCAGGTAAAGATGATACTTGAGAGTTACGTACCAACATAGCAGCCTTTGATAGCCAACTTCTTTTATTTGTAGCAAGCCAAGAGGAAATCTGCTGCAGATTTTTAGACTACGTTTATAAATACACCAGGAGAAGACCTTAATTGTGTGCTAAATATCTCTTTTCCTGACTCTTGATTCAATTCTCTAACCATTTCATTTATATTCACTGATCACTATGTATCATGAGGGCTGCCTTGTGAAGGGTCCTCAATAGACTGGAAAAATGTGCAGAAAGAACCTCCTGAAATTCAGTAAAGGTGAATACAAAGTCTGTTCCAGGAAAAAGTCCTTGTGATCCCGATGGACAAATAAAGCCAAATGCATTTTTGGGGGAATACATCAGCTGAAACAATATGATTCATCCTCCTCTTTTTGACATTGGTGGGACTGTACTTGGAGTACTGCATCCAGGTTTGGGCATCCACATACCAGAAAGCCTAGACGTACAGGAGGAACAATTCTAGCAAAGGATACCCAGATGCTCAGGGAGATGGAGCACATGACACATGAGAAGCTAAGATAGTTGGGCCTGTTCAATGTTGAAAAGACCAAGACAAGGAGAGACTGCTATCTATAACTTCCCAGTGGGAGAGCAGAGAAAAGACAAAACCAGTTGTTTTCAGAGATGTAAAGTGGGCAGGGAGATGGCAATAATGACATGAGTTACAATACAGGAAATTCCAACTCTACGTAAGGAAGTAAAATTTTATCATGAAGATGGTCAAACACTGCAACAGGTTGCCCATGGAAGCTGTTTATTCTCCATTCTTGTAGATATTCAAAATATCCTAAATATCTTGAATGAGATCTGAGCAGAAACCTAGACAAGATGACCACTGAAGATCTTTACCAAGCTACGTGATTCTGTATGTGTATGTACATAAATAATTCACACAAAAATCTGTCACTGAAATGCAACAAATTACTGTAGTGAAGACTGAAAACTGCAACAGCGTCTGAATCAGTATTTTTTTTTAAACACCATCAGTTCCCATGCTATATAAATTTAATCTAAAAGAAGGGTCAAAGAAGAAATGAGTTTGCTGTATTACCCTTTACAACAGAGAAAAGCTTCCCTTTTAAAAAATTTATACTCTGGATGAAGGATAGGGATAACAGTAAAAAAAACCCCACAAAACCAACCCTTGTTAACTAATAACAAACTATACTGTTGGATGAGGTACTTCTACACCTAAAAGAATGGTACAAAATCTCTGTAGCAGTTTTAACACCTCAGCATAGTGTGAACCGACTGTATGCTAGCTGTATTAACAATAGAGATAAGTGGTACTCACGTGCATAGTATGTGTGGATTGTTTCATAACTTTAACTTTGGAATTACCTCCACTGTTCTTCCATGTTCAATGAATATTACTTATCCTGAATTAAGCATTACATATCTTGCTCCTCAATGACTCTGAATCAGATTCTATGTCCAATGCTGGTATATAAACCTCTCTCCATTTACAATATTTTTGCCCTAATCAAAATATTTTCCAGTATCCAAGAAATTTTGTGTTCCTTGATTTGAAATTAAATAGACTGTGGGAGAAAAGCTGCTACCAAGAATAAAGGATATAAAGTTGAGATCAGCCATATGTTTTCTCTCTTTTCCAGAACCATCTGAACCAAAGAGTTCTCTTACACATTATTCACTGCAGCAGCCAATCTGACACAAAGTAATTTGACTATGACCATTCTTGCTGCAAAGTTTATCTCATTGCCCTACACTTTGTCAGTAAAAACCCAATTTTTTGATGCACTGTTCAGTACTCCCTGTTTAGAGAATAAACATCTATAGAACTGTGAATATAACTTGGCTAGACAAGAGCAGTAGATTGGCAGATGATAAGCCAGTTATGTTAACCTTGCTATAATCAGTGAATCTTGCTGTGTATTCAATACAGTAAGGGAAAATTTATCATCTAGCTCTGAAATTATGTTACCATTTTCTCAAATACTAATTTAACCTTCTCATCAGAGTTGTAATTCTGTTTCCTAATCACAGTAGCTCTTCCCTGATATAATGGATTGCATCTTAGACTGGTACACTGAAAATTTCATGTTACTAAGCAGTAATGATTCCTCTGTTAACTAAGCCACGATTTTTCTGCCTCACTTTCACCTTGGCTGAGCACAATCTTTATCTATGTAAGAGTATGAAATAATAATTGCCAAACTAGATAAGACCAAAGTTTCATGCCTCTAATGACATTGAACACCAGATGCCTAAAGAAGGATGTAAGAAAATGAACAAGTGCAAAGCAGCTGAGCAGCTTAAGAGGATCGCTCAATCAAAGACTGTGACTTCATATTTAATAGTCCTTGAAAGATTATTCTTCCAGGAACTTTCTGATTTTTATTTTTTTTTTAAACTTTAGTGGACATTCAGCTTCTGCAGTTTCCCATGGGAAATAGTTCCACAGCATGGCAAATACAATGATTAAAATGTCTGACCTTTCTAAAGGCATAGCTCTCAACCCCCTTATTACTGGCTCTTAAATAGGGCTGCATATTCATCAAATGTATTCTAGAGATAAATCCTACTTCTGAGCTTTTGGTGTTGATCCACTGGTACTGGTGAATTCTAATATATAAATGAGATGGAGAAAGGAAAAAACAGGTAATGGAATTACTAAAATGGAAAATGCAACCCCATTGCAACAATTGTATTATTGCTATCTGTTTTTTAAGTTTTTAACCAAAATCTACATGTTTTTCCTGTTAACTGCTTAAATATAGCTTAGGATTTTGAAGTTAACATCATATTGAATTTTGGGTCCAGTTCAACTAACTAACTGTATCATCTCAGACCATGTCAGAGCTACTGTAAAGTAGAATACAGAAAATTTGATGGTTTAGTCTACGTGGGATTTTGATTTGGTAAAACATGACTTCGGCACTGATGTCTTCTCTCTAACTCACGTTTATTGGTAAATTTATGCTTAATTATATTGCTGCATCAGACCCAGCATTTTCTTTATACTTTTATGTTAAATGTTGCCATGTGTACTCATTAGAAGTACCTACGTTACTTAACAAACATTTTCCGTAGTCTGTGACTTATTGTCATTAGAAAGGGTAGCATAGCTACTTTTTTAAGGTAAGGTATTTAGACAATTTCTATGTGAGGCAGGATTTTTAAAGTTTAATCATGTTTCTGGAAATAAAGGCATATTTAATGATTGACTAGAAGTGTCTCTAACAATTAAGCTTGTACTGAAACCAAGACAAATAACTGTAGTTTTCTCTCTTCTCTCTATTCCTAGTCAAATGGAACAAAAGTGAAGAGGCATTGCTACTTTAAGATATGTTTGCAAATTAGTACATCTTATAATGTTCCTCCAGCTCCGCATTTTTAATTACCAGATTCTGACATTATTAGAAAAATTGAAAGGCTTTGAACTGACCTACCAGCTTGATGCCTTGGGGCCTTTCTGAGTTTGCCCTGGTCAATGACAATTTAGGCTTGTTGTACCTGTGGTTTTCTAGAGGTCAGATACATAGCTTATTTTAGTTTAGTCCTGTGAAAATAATTTGTGGCAAGAGGCCTACCATGCCTATGCAGTCACTGAGCAGTAGACACCAGCCCTTTATATAGAGATTTGGGTATTATGTACAGATTTGGGTTTGAATTTGGATTAGGAGAAATGGCTGTATAACTGTAGCTAGTAGATATAACAGTCAATACTAGACCAGCTGCAGTAATGCTGACATTCATAATCCAAATCAATAAAGAAAAAACACATAAAACATGGCCTTAAAATTCTTATTTAAATAAATATAAAACAATCTACTTTCTTTGGTGTTCTCTTCACCCTTCCAATCAAAGTCTCCCTGGGACTTAAGGTCAGTAGTGCCAGCTTTTCTCAAGTAGGGAGGTGGAAGGTTATCAATCAGCATCTTGAGATCTTCACCACCATTTCAAAGGTGGTGATGGTGTTGTTTTCTCCTCAGTTACCAAGTCTACTTAGGTCCATTTTTAAGTTTTCTCACTCTGTTTCTTTCTTACGGGCTCTCAACTAAATTTTGCAAGCTTCAGAACATTCTCACTCAGCTTATACTGACATAAACGGGGATTTTTTCCTTTTTTATTATCTTTTTTTTCCCCATACTGACTTGCTAGGGATACTCTTCATAGAAGAGAACTCAAATCACTGATTACTCACTCTAAACCCCCTTTATTTTGCTTGAAGAAGAAAGCAATTTTGAATCTTGGGGCCAAGATAAGAACTGAAGGGATGAGCGTAACACCAAAGGAAAGGGTTACATACCAGAAAGCTATGTACAGCAGTCTTAACTGTGTTAATAACAATGTGTTTTCTGTAATAATTAGATAATTCGAACTGTTGTAAACAATAATTGTCGTGTTTGGATTAGACAATAGGTGTTTTAATTAGACTATTATGAAGCTTGTTTCTTTTGTACTTACCTCTCCCAGTAATAAGTCTGATGTAGCATTTATTGCATATGTCTAAAGACAGAATGTTTCTAATGGCTTATAAAGACTCCTTTTCATCTCAAGCCCTTGTATGCAAGTTGTATTAAGATGTTCCTATTTAGGCTAGGGCAGACTTGAGAAAAAAGAGATTATGAGGAAAATATACTCAGTTTATCCAAACTGGTACTCTAAGATACCTTTCTGTTATGTTTTGTTGCTTATGCCCAACCTTGAATACAGTATTTTACATGTGTTTTGTCCAGCCTGCCAATAGGACAATCTGCAACTTACTTTGTCTCCCAGGGAACCAAAAGTTTGCCCAGACTTGTGAAAAAGTTTGAGCTAAAATGGATAATAAGATTCTAACTCTAACTGAAACTACGGATTAGAAAACCACAAGGGGAGATGAGGGGATGGGGGAGATGTTCATGTACAGATTCAGTTCCTCTCTTCTGAATCTCTAACTGATTCCAGAAGGTATGTAAAATCAATAGCAAATGTTTTAAAATACAGAAGTCCCTAGGTACCCAGTTAGAACCATTTTAGTCTGGAGAAATAGATGTACATTTTGCAGTTATACTGCCACTGGATATAAACAAAGGATACCCATGGAACAGTGATAGGAACCACAATTTTCTCTTCTCTCACGTAAATGCATTAAGAGTTATTCTAACATAAGAAATATAAATTGGGTTCAATCCGCTAATCAGCTGTTCATCCTCCGACACTAGGCAGAAACTAATGCTGTGGGGAAATATGAGAAAAGTATAGGATGATAGTTTCAGTGGTACAATATCCCAGTTGCTGTCATTTAGTAGTCAAGAAGCTTCCTGAACCTTATGTTGCAACTGAATGATCATGTAAGTTTCCTTTTACTTATCTCAGTTCAACCTTGTACATTTGCTTTCCTACATGCATAGGAAAGTTGCAGAAGAACAGATGAAGTTCCTTCATCTAAGATAGCCTATACCTTTGTGAATAAGGTTCAGTTACGGAAGAGAGAAATCTAGCTACTCTACTTTTGAAGAAGGTGTGTTAATCCTTTGGTTATTTAGCCTGTTCTGAATACTCACTGGATGGATGCATCAACTGTGGAACATTAGTGAAGCTCCCATCCAGACACACAGTTCACTGACAGAATACATTTGAATAACTGTATTATGATTCAACTGATGTCTTTTAAAAGACTATTATTTTAAGGCAGATTCCTATTTAAAGTTCTCTGTGTCATTCTCTGAACGTTACTAAAGGTACACAGCTCTCTTCTAATAGATATTATTGAAGCAGTGTCTGTCAGAAATAGAAAGATGTGTATCTAATTTTAAAAAGGCTTTTTTTTTCTTTCAGATCTGTGTATGTAAGTGATATGAATACCCCTGGAATCATTCACTAAAAAAAGATGTTTATTTTTAGAAAAATATTAAATGAATAAATTATGTTTTCAGAAGTCAATCTCCTGGCAATTTACTGGATTTAGATTCTAATAAATGAATGACTCAGAAAAATACTACATAATATATAGTTAGCTTTAAAAGATTAAATATTTTTAATCTTTCCAATAAATAAATTGTTTATATTTTGAATATATAAATTTGCAGGTAAATTGCCTGAGAAATAGGAGAGAAAAAGAGGAGAGAAAAAGAGGAGAAAAAAAGAGGAGAGAGGAGGAAGAAAGAGGAGAGAGAAGGAAAAGAGGAACGATGAATAGGTACATTTTAGAAAATTAAATAAGTAAAAAAAATCGCAAAAAATAATGAGGAGAATCAATCAGAAGGTGAAACAGGCTGTGCATATTCCAGAAATAAAATGGTGCTAGGAACATTCCCAGTCATTAGAACTTAATTGTCTATATTGTAAAACTGTTAAAATAGTCCCTAACATGTTTATGACACAAGACAACTAGTACTGTTCCAAAGAATTCCTAAACATAAGACTGAAGTTTATATGGGTCAGAAGCCATTTAATAATAGGTAGCTTACATAAAACCACCCTTGTTTAGAAACTGAAAGCTTAAGAGTATGAAATTCTGTCATTCAATGCCAGATACATTCAGAGGCAGAAAACAGTCCTGAGCACACTTCAGAAAAGACCAAAGCAACCAGACCAAAACAGAAAAAAAAAACCAAACAACCCTTCATGTGTGTCTCCGACATCTACCTCCCAGACTCAGTCGTTGTAGAGCTCCCAGACCTCCTGATCATTAGATACACTTCAAGTTCAGTAGTGGATCGCCTAACCTCCACCTTTCTCCACACATGCATGCACAGAATAATGAGCATATTCACACAGAACAGAAAGCTAGAAATAAAGTTTAACAAGAAGATAAGACAAATTGTGCAGAGTTTAGCCAATCAGTTGTGCCGATCAGCTGCCAGCTTAAAAGTGACTGTCTCCTTTTATTCTTCTCCCTCCATTCTCCTAAACCTGTTCCTCCCTGATTTGTCTTGGTCTTTCCCCTTCTCCAACCTTTTCCCAAGAAGCGATAAACGCTGTACAATTCCAAGTATTTGGTTCCAAAATTACATCCTCCTCCAGATACTTCATATCAAGTGCTACACCATTTATACAAGAGTCACCTTTAGTTTGAATAGCAGCATTCTGGAGACAGCTCCTTCTGCTGAATCTTCTTAGTGGCATAGGGACAATAACTTAACCATTCACCTTTGCTGATTTTAAGAGTAGTTGATTTTGGTTGTCTGGGTTCCCAACTTTGTCATTGTCTCTCTGATCACTACTTGGTCATCATATTTTTGTTTGGTTTTTGAATAGTCATTAGCTAGATATACTGTTCCTAATCTTTTCTGTTAGATGTAAAAATCCTAACAATAAAACATACAACTAAACATTTTGTCTTGCTTATCATGAACCCCAATGACATGAATATAATTATATTTTCTGCAGTACAGATCTGAAAACTCTTGATAATATAAAGACTGGAGTGAATACTCAGTTATTTCATTAAATCTAAATTTAAGCTTAGATTACACAATAAATGATAGACATTTTCTTTATATACATCCATTAATATAAAAGATAGAGACAAGAAAAAATGATAATTTTATGGATTAATAGTTCTGTTAGTAAAGCACCATAATATGATAAAAATCTCCTGATTGTGATTTAACAGGATCACTTCCCTTCTGTACCTATTTTTTTATTTTATTTTATTATCTGGTTTTTTATTTTCTTTTTGACAATGTAATTTGAAAATGCATTCTCTGTTAAAGCCTTAGCATATATCTTATACACTGTTTTATAGATGGAAAAAAAGGAGACAGCAGGCTCAAGAAAGTTGTACGATTTCTACGTATTTAAGGAGAATAAAGCTGAACAGTGAGCAAAGTTGCTGAACACTAAAAAACATTCTTAAAAATTCAAAACTGAAATTTTCGAAACACATTAATGTTGCAAATTTTTATTGACTTTCTATTTGAAGAACTTATTCTGTCTTTTGATTCCTTGAAAACCCAGCTGTTTTGCAAAACATTGTCACCACTCTCATTTTCAGCTGGATGCAGTCAGAATTACAATGAAGTTTTGAAAAATAAATTTTTTTGGCAGATACTCCCTAAAACTCTTAAAAAACAATTCTATAAAATTGGAGGTGTGTTTAACGAATTATGGGTTGTTAAAGCCTTTAATCACTCCTTATTTCCTTTGGCTGGCTATAGTTTTTATGGCCTATGACTGTTTTATTTGATGTGCTAAGTTTACTGTGAGGTGCCAGAAGCCTTGAGGGGTAAAAGATATATGGAGAAAAATGGTAAATGATGCGTGATCTTTGTGATCCAACACACGGATACCTGTTATATGTGACTGTGCTATATATGAATGAAAAGCATGGATTTATTTTGTCAGTTATGAAAGAATGAAACCTATGAACTCTAGTCTCTTTTTTATTAACAGCTGTTAGTCCTTTCATTTATTTTATTTCATTTTAGTTTCCTTTTCTAGTTTACCACTGGCTCATATTTTGACTTTTTAACATGTATTTTAACATGAGAAATCATCTGAACTCCATTTTTTCAGACAGGCAATAAGCAGGGAGAAGAAAGACGAATACCTGGAGTCTCAGAGTGTCAACTGGATAAAAATGTGCTGTGTACTGCTGCATAGAGATCCAGGGTAAGGCTCTAACATGATAATCAGACTGAATAAGGCCAGCTTAAAACCAGTAACAGAGTAAACGGTGTGTTAGGATAATAAGGTGCTGACAGGATGGATGCCCTGCAGCTGAATATCTCTTCTTTTCCTGGAAGATTTTGTAATGGAGAATTAAGCATTGTCTACCTCAGGCTTACTCAGTCAGAATGTATTTCTGCAGATGAAGCTGCTGATATGACAAGTAAAGGCGCATGGATAAGTCTTATAAAGCCTTAGTGCTTGCAGGCATGAGTCCCTGCACATTGAGCAGGCAGGGTCAGCGTTGTATCCTCCAGACAGAAACAAATAGAAAAAACTATGTAGGTGTAGAGCAATAGTTGATAGAAAAATAAGTCAAGCATTATACTGTAGGGTCTGGTGTTACTACTGAGAAATGAGTCCCTTAGGGATAAGAAAGGAAAAACATCGATATGCAAAACTGCTAAGTCTTTGGAGAGCATAGTACACTGGAAGAATATTCACCAAAAAAGGTCTGGTAGATTCATTACTATACAATAAACAGAAGACAAAAAAATGGTAAATCAGAAGAAGTAAACAGTAAACACATCTTTTAAAATTTCCCATGTACATCTCAGAAAGACAAGCCAAAAATTGCAATCCGCAGGCAAAATGTAATTTAAAAGTTTTAATTTAACAGAATACATCTTTTTAAACACAGTTCTATTGCAAAACAAGTAGGATTCATTGATTCAACTCATCTTGCAAATGAACTTTTTCTATATGCTTGTTGACAAGATAGAAATTAATAAAGGTTTAAAAAAAAAGGGAGTGAAATAAACAATATGAACATTATTTTAAACTAATAAACCTTTATTGCTTGCTAGAGGTAACACCACAATTTTTAAGTCAGTTACTTAATGAATGCTGAAACTAATGTGTAATTTTATGGATTAGCAATTATCTGGTGATTAGCTTTTTGTTTAGACGTAGCTTCTCAGGAAGGTGCAAGCTTCAGTCAAGAGACAGTAGCTGATTACTAATAATAAAGTAATTTTCAGGAAGTTTTCTTGGGAATATTATATTTTAAAAAGTAGAAACACAAGTATTACATTTCATATGTCCAGCAGCACTTAAATCAGTAACTGCCAACTGCTGGGGGAAAATTTCTGTACCTTTCTCAAACAGGCTGTGTGTGAGTGTGTGGGTGTGAAGTCACTGGCAAACTCCAAGCTGGATCAGCAAGGAAGTAGGAGGTCCCAGGTCTGAGCAGGGATATCAGGTGGGAAAGGATCTGTGCTGGTATTTGGGGGGACCCATGAGTGTGAGGTGACTGTGGGATGAAGGCTGTGAGTCAGGGGCCCATAGAGCCTTGTTAACGCATTCGATGGGTGTGTATGTGTGTCTGGGAAACGTGCTCAGCTTCACTGGTGGTTGAAGCTGCAAAAAGGGAAAGCAGCAGCCATGTCACTCAGCCTGGGCAGAGACACAGGGTCACCAGGTACCAGTCTGGGCTCCAGCAGGTGGACAGGAAGAGTACCTCCTGCTGTTGTAGGTGGTAGCTGCTCCTAATATCACTTAATACTCAGGTTATGAGGAGCATTTAAGAAAGTAATTTTTTGCCATGGCTATGGATACCATCCCCTACATTGTAAAAGAAATTGTCCATTAATTTCCCACTAACTATGAAACTGGAATACAAAAACAATTCTTTCTAGATACAATGTCTTTTATGCTTTGTAATTTCATTTTTACTTAGGTACACAGTCAATATTAGCCTCTGCTTTTGTCTGTAAAATTTCATATATTGTTTGTGGCTTCCTGATTATTCTGGATAGCAACTTCAGTCCTTAAGCAGTTCAGCTTACCTCAGAAGTGCTATGAGAAATCATGGACACGAGAATTAATAGTTGTTTAGAAGAGATTGTTTCAATTTAATTTGGATTTCAGGAGTTCAATAAGACTTTTATTGGAATGTGATGTAATATTTTTTTCTTTTTAATATGAATACTGCTAAAGGAATTGTATTTAAAAATGTTAAACTTTTCATGAGACTCCAGATTGACTATAGCTTTGAAGTGCATGTTCCTGGCCCATTCTTCTAGAGTTAGCTCCCCAAAGGAAGGCTAAGAGACTTTTACATTAAGACCTCAACTTTTATTAAAATAAAAGAATCCTTAAGTTTTTTAAAACAATCTCAAATAACCAGGAAGGAAAGAATAAAAATGAAAAAAGGGTCATGTACTGTTTTGTTAAGATTTGTTTATGTCCCTTGTTGAGTCCTTGCTTCCAGACATTGTTTTTGTTAACCTGACTTTCCTAGCTGCTATTTTTTTTCTCCCATCTTTGAAGCATAGATATTTCCTGCTTGGTCTACTTAAAAGTTTCTTAGTCTTTGCATCATCTGAAGGATCCCACTCTTTGCCGACACACGTCCACTTACTCTTCACCTAGTAGTCATCTGAACTTCCTTTTCCCTATATCATCTCCTGTATTCATTCTCTCTTTCTGCATTTGACCATGTAGACAATATAGACAGTAGGAATCCACTCTGTATGATCATTGAAAGTGAAGAACTATATACATAAGTAAAATAGTTAACTAACATCAGATCAGTTTACTAACTATTTGTGCTCTACCAACTAAACCTAATGGATTGACTGTTATGGGAGTTCATATCTGATGTAAATGTAGTCAGTGAAATGAGATAGTTTGAGTTTCTGAAACTTTACACTGAATTCCACTCAGATTTTCCTATTGGAAAATTCCATTAATGCAGTTAGATAGTAGTCTTGGATGATTAATGTTTTCTTCAACATATATATCACTATATTTAAAAAATTTAAATTTTCATTGTTTTATATCCTTTATATTTACTATGTACATGAATGTGTAATTGAATTAAAGACCTTCTGTAGTCTGTCTACAACACATTCTATAAGCAGCTCATCAGTCAGATGATGATCAGCCCATGGTACCCATATTGTTTACCTTTACACATTTCACTAATATAAACAAAACACTATGGCTCCATTAGATGGTGACTTCATGCTCACTTTAATCTGACATCAATTCAGACTAAAAAAAATAGATAGATCTAACTTCCCCTACCACTTTAAACATTTGTTTGCGCTACCTCACTTGTGTAAGCACTACACTGCCAGTCACTCTACTCTAGTAGGATAAGAATCAGAAGAGTAAAAGTGAGAAAACTTGTAGATTGAGATAAAAACAATTTAATAGGTAAAGTAAAAACTGTGTGCACAAGGAAAGCTGAAAAAAGGAATTCACTCACCATTTCCTATCAGCAGGGATCTCCAGCAAAGCAGGTCTCCATCATGCATAACAGTATCTTGGGAAGACAAACACCATTACTCCAAGTGTCCCTCCCTCCTTCTTACCTCATCTTTTATTGCTGAGCCACTGCTAAGCTATAAGTAAAGCATCTCTGTGTTATCAACACTGTTTTGGTCACAAATCCAAAACAGCACAGTAGGAGCTATTATAAAGAAAACTAAGGAGACACTTTGTTTTAAAATATTGAGGGAACGCAAAACCAAAATGTTTGCACTTTCTTATACTTCTTACATGTATTTTTGTTGTTGTGCTTTTTCTTTGTTTTTTTCCTCCTAAATTTGTACTAAATTAATTACAGTATTTTTACTCTATTCCTATGCACCACTATAAAAACCTCCATATATTAGATTTCTTACTGTCCATGTAGCCTATGGAATCTGGCAAAAGAATCTTGCTTCATTTATTTTTTGGAGATTGAAATACAAACTGCCACTAATGTAAAGATATGACATTCATGTTGAAGTACAAAAAATACACAAGCCTCATACACAATTCAAAATCATCTAATTCATGAATCATCAGGATATCAAAAACCTTATATTTGCTCCTGTGTTAAAATAGGAGAAATCCAAAATTTTGGCTGATATCTTGTCAAGGGAGTCAAAACCTAAAATAGTAAAACTGAAATGTTAAGTTACAGAATTTTTAGAGTACATTTAAGGCAGAAATTATAAATTTACACTGATCCATATATTCTCTTTTATGTCTCACAAATTCTTAAAGAAATTATTATAACTAAAGATACATTCAAATATTTTCCTAAAGTATCGGGAGCAGTGTGACCAAGTATTTTCTGAGATAAAAATGAAACTTTAAAGTGCACACAAGAGACAGAAGTATAAAAAATTGCAGGCAATTTTCACTTGTATTAATCTAAGATGGCATCTCCTATTACTGTTGCAGGTCTGCTGCTGACTGATAAGAGGGTTACTGTGACCTTATGAGCTAAAGTACACAAGTCAAAATGGACCAAGTATATTGAATTATTTTCAAATAGGCGATACTAAAATTTATATGGAATAGAATCTTATTTATGTTAGGAAACCTATGGGCATCTTATCTGAAAAAGTGATCCTTGATGGTCAGTGACATTCCTTTTAAATGCTTTTGGGTACTTTACACCATGATCTTAATTTATTTTATTTTTTTTTAACCTCAAATGTAATGTTTTAGTATAAGCCTTGTCCCTTTAGGATGAATGTGAAATTATTTACCTTTTTTTCCCTTTTTGGTACAATTACTGTAGATAAACATTGACAGTAAGTTATTTATTTGAAATGTTCCAGTTTTCAGAATTCCACAGTTATTTACATGTACCTTCTCATGACTTTTTTAGGGCCCAGTTCTGATTTCTATCTTTGAAAAGAGGCACCAATTTCAATCAGCTGAGGAACTAGTCCTCTGTATGTGGGATTTTTTTTATTTCTTTAAGAGCATGTATATATCTTTATGTCTCTATATCATGTCTATATCTATATCTATATCTATATCTA
>NW_009710746.1:0-49395 GCF_000703405.1 Apaloderma vittatum | reverse complement strand
ATATATATATTTATATTCTATATTTAAATTTTAATGTACTGTCTTCAATATAACTTTAATAGTATTATTTATTACAAATCTCATGGTTACGAACTGCAGTCTAGGCATCTTGTGCATCATTTTTTAACAAATACAGACACTCATAATGCCTCTTTAGTAAAAATACAAAAGTGAACAGTCTGACACTTCCATGTTGTTGCTTACAGTTTTACTGCATAAAGAGCAGTAGCATCATATTCACTCCTGCTTTTGAAAGCATTTTACTATTCAAATTAACTAAAATACAATTTCAGGGCTCTTGTGAGAGCTCCACATTAACGTAAGTCAGCTCACTGTGTTGCTTTACTTCTCATTCAAGCTACTGTGTTTTTCTTCTCCAGAGTTTTCACAGCATCAGCTATGTTTGTTGGTCAAAGAAATAAAATAACAGAAAAAGACAGTGACAGTTGAAAGAAAGAAGGACAGAGCTGGAGTATTTCTGTGAGTAGGGATATACATAACAACCCCCAGGAAGGTTTCCAATATTTCTCCCCTCTAGGATGCATTACTGGATTCATGCGGAATGAATGACTGATGGTGCATCCCCTCACTCCCTTACATGCACATAACTCCTTAGAACTGTGAAACTAGTTGAACTATCTATCTTAAATCTCAACAGCTGAGTTCCCAAAACTATCTTCAGAGTAGCTGATTTACTCACCTACTGGGTATTCACTTGTTACTTACGCAAAAGCATATTAACTTGACTGATGTAATCCTGTCTACAGAACTGCATCTTTTTCTCTATAACTCATTTTGTACATTCAGATGGTTTTACTATAATGACACAGGGCTCAGATTTTAAAGTACACTCAGTACATCTGACTTCACATAAGGAATGTATGTCACAATAGTTTCTCCACAGTGGTAACACACACTCAGTGTGCAATGCCTGTGAAGGAAAAATCTAGACAAAGAGATAAATAGTGTCACATGAACAAATATATATCTATGGGGAAATCCCTACTCTAACTAATAAACATTTTTCAGGACAGATGAATATTGTCCCCAATACAAATGCTCTGGATTCTAACTAGATCAGTCAAGCACACACTCTGAAGAAGTGTTTGGAAAATCATGTGAAGTTCAAGGATTTTTTGGAGGAGTGATAATTTTCAATTCAGAAAATGTGGAGGATATAGAGTATTTAGTCACAGTCAGACAAAGGTATCAAGAGGAAAATTTGGTTTGGATTGAGTGATGCTGTGCTAAAATAAGCAGGTTTAGTAGTCAATGCGTTCAACAAGACACACTCTCTCTCTGGATATGTCCTCACTTCAGCCATAAAAACACTCTACAGGGGAAGGCAGGTAAGAGCAAGAGCCTCCTTTACTTTACAGCCCCTGAAAACATGTCCTGACATGGAAATAATCCAACTAGTAAAAAGACTTGGTACAATAATTTAAGGCTGTATCAGCATATATATTAAGAATGTGGAAGGAGATAACCCAGGATATACAAACAATATTAACTGTAGCATTAATATTCAGATACACTGTATAACATCACTGATCTTTTAAGGTAGTTTTGAGTGTTTAACCTCTTAGGTTAAACAAAACTACAAAAAGAAATAATCATCACTTCTTCTTGTTTATTGTCTCCCAGAAGTCATTGGCAAAACTACAACCACAGAAGGACCATACAAACTGTCACTTAGGCTCACGCGATGACACAAATCAACTGTAAAGTCTCAGATGCCAGCAACATATATCCAGCAATGGGGTCAACGAGAAAAAAAGACGGGCTTGGTGCTGTCTGATCTCACCTAGATCCGGATCTAGAACAGAGCAGCAACTCTTGAGATGGAAATGCCTTGTATTTACAGACTGGCGGGAAAGCTGCCAAGCAGAAAAAGACCTAGGGGTATAGGTCAACAGCTGGCTGACCATGAGTGAAGCACTGTGCCCAGGTGGCCAAGGAGGCCACAGCATCCTGGCGTGTAGCAGAAATAGTGTGGCCAGCAGGACTAGGGACACCTTGAATCCTGTGTTCAGTTTTCGGCCCCTCACAACAAGAAATACATTGAGGTGCTGGAGCACATGCAAAGAAGGGCAACAAAGCTGGTGAAAGGTCTCGAACCCAAGTCTTACAAGGAGTGGCTGAGGGAACAGGGGTTGTTCAGACTGGAGAAAAGGAGGCTCTTAGTGCTCTCTACAACTACCTGAAAGGAGGTTGTAGTACAGTCCCTTCTCCCACGTAGCAACTGATGGGACAAGAGGAAATGACCTCAGGTTGCACCAGGGGAGGTTTAGATTGGACATTAGGAAACATCTATTCACCAAGAGGGTTGTTAAGCGCTGGACCAGGCTGCCAAGGGAAGTGGTTAAGTGACCATCACTGAAGACATGTAAAAGACATGCAGATGTGGTGCTTAGGGATATGGTTTGGTGGTGGACTTGATAGTGTCAGGTTTACAGTTGGACTGGATGATCACAATGGTCTTTTCCAACCTAAATGAATCTATGGTTCTATGACTGAGTTGATGTACACAAACTGTGATTTTTCAAAATTTCACCTCTCAATCAATTCTGGACTCACTTTTACAGCACAGAAAAAAAGGAGATACAGTAGAAAATTGGCCTATGTATCAGGTTCCTGCTCCAAATAACAGTTCTGTATTTACTAGAGTTTAGCAAAAGAAAAAAAAAGCAACAGAAATTTTTTGAAGGGGGTATTAATTTCTCCTACCTTCTTTCTTTGAAATAGCTCAGAATTTTTTGATGCAAACTAAAAAAGTCTCAAATTAATAAAATTCAGGAAATAAATCGGCCTAAATAATTAAAGCACAGCAAAACTATAAGCAACTGACAACAGACAACCAGACTTATTCACAGCAATGTGAAGGAACATAGTAACAGAAGCAGAAATAATAATCTCATCCCAGAGCTTTTCCTACAGAATAAAAAAAATACATTATTAAATAGGAACTCATGAACACAATATAACAGTTAAGAATGGAAACATACACTGCTTTCCTTTTTCTTGGTGTGGTGAGAAGCATGCCCTTGTAGTGGTGTCATTTTCAGTTTTGTTTTGAAATTGAGAGCACTTCAGGAATTCTGGCCAGGAAGCATTTACCATACCCAGGACTGGTTCACAGCCTTCTTTTGCTGCCTCACAAAACATCCTGCAGGGCAAGAGGCCTCGACTGGTGAAAAGAGACAGAGAACAAAAATACATGGGATTATTACTCTAGTACATTGTAAAAACTTTTTTTAAAAGAGAAAAAAGTAATAATAAACACTTTGAAAAAATTTTACATTCTACAGATCTACACCAAAAAAGGTGCCAAATCATTATTCACTGAAGGCCACATTAGCTCTGGCTTTCAGGCTAAATTTAAGCCCAAATCAAGCTCAGAACAGTTTCTGAGTTCAACTCTGCTAGCTAAAGCTGAAATTTCATCAACAGTTGAACAAATATAACGGTGTAATGACACCACAGAGAAGAAAGCTTGCTTCTACATCTTCTCCTCCTCCTTCCCCACGATTGTGCAGACCCACCCCTCTCTGACTTTGGAAAACACTTCCATGAGCTTACCAAAAAGTTATTACCTGGGAAAAAAAAAATCATATTTTGGACTGAGTAAGCACTCTAAGTTAAGTGTGCTGAATCTGCTCATGGAAAGAGCCAACCATCTGACCTAAACTGCAGAAATCTACAGTGGAGGAGAACACTATATCACCCCCTTTCAGCAACTACTATTTAGCATTTATTACTCTTGCACCATTTCCTCTGAGGAGTCAAAATATACGGAATGTCATATCAAATACAATACCAACACTTCCTGAATTGTATGTTTAAGAAAAGCACTCTAAATTAGCAATTTTAAAAGTATGACAAGTTTAGATACAGCATATTGGTCTATTCCTTATTCTGAAATATATACCTACACGTGTTTTTTCTTCATTCTTTTACACGTACATAGGAAAAACAATTAAAACAGACAAGTAGGAACCATCTCCAGGTCTACATTATTAGAGTCAACAAACACAAGAAAAAAACCTAGAAAACCTATTAACATTTTTACTGTAGATCTAGAAAAGGATAAGAAAAGTTACAAGATTACTAGTAACATTATGTTCGCTAAAGATTCGAAAAGACAAAAAATTTCAAGGAAGCCTCAGCCAAGTGAGTTGATAGCTAACAGTTGTAACTCAGGACAGACTACTGCAGCGTAATGCACGCAGGAAGGAATAACTGAATGTCCACACATACAGTTCTCTGCTTTACTGCCAGTATTTACTAACCTTTATCTCAAAACTGTTTTGGTGGAGCAGAGGAAAATCTCTAGCAGCATCAACATTAGTCTTAGCTATAAAGAAGAACTGTTCAATGTCTTTCCCAGCAAGAATCAGTACCGTGTGTGGGAGCACGACATTACCTGAGAGCTGCCAAACAGACTATCATAAACTATCACTGGAGCACCATGCAGGAAAGCCTCTCAATAAGCAGGTGCAAATGCATCTGAAAGTCCACACACACACAAGCAAGTCAACAGCCCAAATGAGACACACTGCCTGCCTGAACAAACACGTCTCTCATCCATACGACTGGTAAGTCAGAAAGACCCAGCTCTTCCTGGAAAGCCAAAGCACTAACGCAGCTAGATGGTGGCACCTACTAACACCAACCTGTTCACATTGAATAAGCACTGAAACTCCGACTTGACAGCACAACAGCCTTCTGTAATGTCCAGAGCTACAGAGCCAGCAAAATTTATACAGAATCGCAAAATTGTTGGAGTTGGAAGGGACCTACAGGGATCATCTAGTCCAACTTCTTCGCTAAAGCAGGATCACCTAGAGCATTACACAGGATTGCATCCTAGTGGATTCTAAATATCCCCAAAGAAAGAGACTCCACAATCCCTCTGGGCAACCTGTTCAAGTGCTTAAATTTAAGAGAGGCCTCGACATACAACAGGAAAAACAAGATATGTGAGTGGTCTTCACTAGAAGGCTGTGTCAGCCTTCTGGATGAGGTAATAGAAAGAAAACATACAAATGGCAAAACAGATCTCTCATATAAGTATCTAATGTTCCATCACTATGTTTTTGCAATGAGTGGATTCATTCCTCAAATTTACTGTAGTGCTTTTAGGATTTCCTAAAATACTACAAAAAATACCAGCAGAAGACTGGGAGGCTAATGTACAGCCACAACTTATCAATCAATGACCAAAAAGCAGAAGCTGGATATATGCTCTAAGCAGGAAAGATCTTATTCACATTTAAAACAGTTTAAGGTTTCTTGGGCATAATTAAAATTAGGGCACTTATTCCTAAGAATATAATGAAAGAATATAACTCTGGCTCTGACTTGTAAATAAATTGTTGTTTTTCTGAAAGCATTATTATGCACTGCTGGCTTTGCTTTATTACAAAATATGACATAAATTGTAATTTTTTACTTATCTTGAAATTAATATTTTGTCATTCAGGATAAAAGAATGATAAATTTCTAAAATATGTAATGTTCAAAAGATGATTAGCATGTTAACTTAATGTGAATAGATTATATTCTTAATAATACCTCTGACTTTACAATATAATATTCTACACTCTATATAGTTTTACGGTTTTTAAAACACTGAACATCAAGATTGGGAAGGCATACTCTATTTTTTATTAATTTTCTTATGTAATTTCAAAATATTCTTGTGAATGTCTGCTGTCTTTACCGTCTATAACTTCAGGGTCATCACCGAGATTATCAACAGCACTGTAAATATAAGTTAATCAGAGAGTTACTTGTACGTAAGCAGTTATATCTCTCATCACAATCATGAGCTGCTACCACCATCATCATATGTGATTCTCACGACCATTAATTTCCAGAAAGATTTCAGAGAGGATGTGACGTAATTGAAGCAAATTTCAGTTAAACAAATATTTCATTGACTTTGAAGGTGATTTGGCACAATATTTTGAAAAGAAACAAAACTGCTTGAAGTGGAAAATGTCAACCAACTCTCATTGGAAGGAACAGCATGTAGAGGGACCTAAAAATACAAGTAATTTTTAAGCATGGCTCTCTTACAGAAATAGGTGACACATTCAGAAATGCTTGAGAGAATTTCACCCATACAAGTCCATGAGACCCAAGAGGGTCCCCCCATCTAAGGGTGCTGAGCAAACTGTCTAGTGCTCTTGCAAGGCCTATATCTGTCACCTCTGAAAGGTCATGGACATCAGGAGAGGTGGCTCAAAACTAGAAAAAGACAACTATTGCACCCATTATCATAAAAGGCCCAAAAGGTCAAGCTGGGTAACTTCAAACTGATCAGCCTGATTTAGTCCCAGGGAAAATCACAGAGGGAGTCCTCCTTGAACACATTTCTGAGACAGGAACATGATGATCAGGAACAGTCAGCATATATTTATCAAGGGTAAATCATGGCTGACCAGCACGATGGCCTATTACGATAAAATAACTAGATATGTATTACTGGGATCTGTCCTGTTTGACATCTTTATCAAGAACCTGGAGGACGTGACCAAGTGTGCTCTTGTCAAGTTTGCAGCTGATATCAAACTGCAGGAGGGAATCAATGTACTTGATGGTAGAGCTGCTGTTCAGAGGCACCCAGACAGGCTGGAAGAACAGGCCAAGAGAAGCTTTATGAAATTTAACAACCATAAGTGTTGCATTTGGGAAGAAAGATCTCACCATAATAATACAGGCTAGAAACTGACTGATTGGTGAGCAGCTCTGCTGCTCATGTATCGTTATAATAAAGATAATATTATCACATATCATGATAATAATGAACAGTTTCAGCAAAATGGAATTATTTACTGTTAAAGCTATTTAAATTTGGTGTGTTGAGGGAAAGCCACATAGAAAATGAGAACAAATCTGAAAGAAATATAACAAACTAACATAAAATAAGGAAGCTGATCTCAATATACTAAAATTTTTCTTAATGTTGGGCAAACTACGAGTTCTTGATGTTACTGAAATCTGGAAACAACTTCAGGAACTATCACAGAAGTAGTTACCAAAAAGAAAACAAATTGCCTAGCCAAGAACAATTCAGTATTTTGATATTTTGTTTGAAGTTTCAGAAATAAATACATATAAATACAAAACCACACAGACACTTAGAAATACCATTTCACTAAAAGTAGATTATAGTAAATCTAGTCATTAACGAAAGCTGTCATATTTGAAACAGCTAATTTATTGCAAAAAATACATCACTCTGAATCCCTGCCATATTGTTTACACAGTCTCCTTAGCGTTTGAGAAGGAAGAAATTGCTACTTTGAGAAAGAAGTCAAGCTGTCATTCAGGTTTGTGTCTTGGGGATCATTGTCAACCTGCACTTCATTCTGTGTCTTCACGTCAAGGCCACATTTAGATCCTGCATACCACATCTAACGTGTTTTCTCCCTTATCCTTACACTGATTTCTAACACAACTTTTTGCAGTTTATATCTAAATTACTGCAGACCATTTTGAGCTTTAGTAAAGGCAATTTTGCTTCACCTCTAGCCATTCATAACGTCATAGAAAAGATCTTTCTCCTAGTACACCAGTTAGATCTCAGCACCTTTCTCTTTGTGTCCGACTCTTCATCGTATCTGCCCACCCCAAAACCATGGCTAGAGCTCCATGTTCAGGCACAATTAAGTGGCCTGAACTGAAGAAGTCCACAGTGCGCAACAGTTCCCTCACTTAAGTGTTTCAGTTTACAGTAACAGGGAAAAAAGCAGTACTATTAGCAACCGTGGGACAGAGCACCAAACCCTGCAAGCAAGGAAGGCTGTCAGAACTGCCTGACTGCTAGTGCTAATGTGAAGAAATTGGTGTAAAGTAAAGTATCAGTCAGTCTAGTTGCCTTTCCCTGCTTAGTATTTAACAAGAGGAGTGTGCTGCCAGTGTTGTTACTGAGTTCATTACACACTCTAGCTGGAATCACTGTTTCAGATTAGGTATCTTTAGATATATTCTCCAGGTAGTTTTGTGCAATGCACTTTACATGCTGCAGTATTGAACTTATCTCAGAAACAAACCAAGGGCATTTATCTCCAAAATTGTCCCTTGCGGCTTCCTAGTCGGCAGCTTACTTGTTGCCTGGAAAGAAGCAGATATGTTCTAAAATAGTACTTTCCACCACGAGATTGCAATGTGTTGAAAGACAGAAAATTTCAGCACCACAAAGCATGTGTCTGGCTGCCTACAAAATCAAGCACAAACAGTCCCTCCCGATGACAGGAAGAGTTGACACTGACTAGTTCTGCATGTGGCACTGGCAAATTAAAAGTTTACTATCCGACCTGTATCGGCTCTTCAGATAAGATGTTCTGAAACACTCTTCTGTTTAATATGATACTATTTGATATGGAGAGAAAGAAAGAAAGAGCACGGTAAGAGCTCTGCTCAGCCACCACTGCCTCCTGATTGAAGCCTGAGAAACTCCCTAAATAAAGTGGATTTAGCAAGGCAAGTGATTGTCTCTGGTCACTTTCATTTAGGTGTTTGGATGGTTTTTAGCTTTTCATTTTTAACTAATCTACCGCTTCTAAAAAGTTGTATTAGCATAATCACGTGGGTAGAGGTATTCACATGAGCAGACCCATCGGTTAAACAGAGGCTCCTTAACACAGAAAATGCCAAAAGAGAAGCTGCCACTTACTATGGAAGGTGCTTGAATTCCAAAATATCTGTTAAAAATAAGATGCTACATAACTAAAATAGAGTGTTGATTTGATCTATTTGTGGATGCTAGCCATTTAATTTATTCAGACTGATATGCTTAGAGTTAACTTGTGGGGTTTTTTAGGGGGGAAAACAAACAATACACTACAAAATTACATTACAGTCACAAGAAATGCAAGCAGTGATTCTACCCCATTAACTGTAAATGGTTCCTCCCCACTTGCCCAACAGAGCATATCTGATGATCACAAACAGTAATCAGAAGCCAGTATATTCTGCTCACTTCTTTTTTCTCCAAAGAAGGGACAGTAGGGACATTAATTGAGTTTATCAAGTCTGTGACTGAGATCTACCTGACTTTATCAGGGCTAACAAAATTTATAATGGTCTTACAATTTGTACAAATGTGACTGTTATTTGAAGAAAAAAAAAACCCCACAACCAAAACAATACAGTTCTTGAGCACTCTAAGATGAAGTTTTATACAAGTGTGAAGTATTTGATATAATCTCTATTCTCCTTGACTCACACCTAAATCATCAACTTCCAAAGCACCACACTGCAGCTACAGCCTGACATATAGCTATCAGGTAACAGTAGTATGAGTATGCTAATTTCTTCAAATCTAACTACAGCAAATTTCAAGTTCAACACATGGCTTGTTGTTTCCAAAGGTCTTTCAACATACTGTTCATTGATTTAAATGGAATTTTTACAAATAATAGTAAAAAATATATTAAAACATAACTACGCACAGTTATATTCACACATACTAGTTTAAAAGTTTCTAAAAACATTAGGACATGAGTAATTTTTTTCAGATGATACATTTCCATATTAAGTTGCTTACATCCACATGAAAAAGGATCACAAATATAAAAAGCTTATGCAGTCGCTATTTGAATACTACAGTGCAGTGTAAAGGTTTGGATATTGTATTGGGTTTGTGTGGCAAGATTTTGGTAGTGGTGGGGCCTACAGCGGCGTCTTCTGCGAGAAGCTGCTAGAAGCTTCCCCTGCAACCAACAGAGCCAGCAACTCCAAGATTGACCCCTCACTTAAATGTGATAACATGTTTAAGAGGAGGGAAAAAAACTGCACAAAAGCAATTGCAGCCAAGGAGAGGAGTAAGAATATGTGAGAGAAACAACTGCAAATGCCAAGGTCAGTGAAGAGGGACAGGGATGAGGTGCTCCAGGCACCAAAGCAGAAATTCCCCTGCAGCCTGTGGTAAAGACCATGGTGAGGCAGGCTGTCTCCCTGCAGCCCATGGAGGTTGATGGTGGAGCAGATGTCCATCTGCAGCCCATGGAGGACTCCACGCTAGAGCAGGTGGATGCCCAAAGGAGGCTGTGTTGGAGCTGGCTCCTGGCAGAACCTGTGGACCCATGAAGAGAAGAGCCTATGCTAGACCAGGTTTGCTGGCAGGGCTTGTGACCCTGCAGGGAACGCACACTGGAGCAGTCTGTTCCTGAAGAACTGCACCCCATGGAAGTGACCCACGCTGGAGCAGTTCATGAAGAACCACAGCCATGTGAAGGATTCACGTTGGAGAAGTTCATGGAGGATTGTCTCCTATGGGAGGGGCCCCACACAGGAGCAGAGCAAGAATGTGAGGAGTCCTCCCCCTGAGGAGGAAGAAGCACCAGAAACAAGTGATGAACTGACCACAACCCCCATTCCCATGCCCCTGCACCACTGCAGGAGGCGGCTGTAGAGAAACTTGGGCGGAAAGTTAAGACCAGGAAGAAGGAGGGGGCAGGGGGGAAGGGGGGGCAGGCTTTTTTAAATTTTGTTTTTATTTTCTCGTAATCCTACTATGTTTTGATTGGTAATAAATTAAAGTAATTTCCCAAAGTCAAGTCTGTTTTGTCCATGACAGTAACTGGTGAATGATCTCTCCTTGCCCTTATCTCAACCCAGGAGCTTTTCATGGCATTTTTTTCTCCATATCCAGCTGAGGAGAGGAGTGTTAGAGCAGCTTTGGTAGGCACCTGGCATCCAGCCAAGTTCAATCCATCAGTGATATATACAAAACACAGTAATAATTTAGAAATTACTAGGCTTCCAAAAGACAACTGCATAATGATTAAATAAAGTGAGGAGAATTTGCAGTCTCTAGAAAAAAAACTAACAAACCAGGAAATATAGGATTATCCAGCAATTACTGCAATATTTGGCCCAGTTTCAATGTTCAGTCATGTGTGCTCCATAAACTAAATATTTCTGGATAATGATCAAGTTTAGTATGGACATATTGCTTTATCTACTGAAGGATTAAAGGATAATTAAACATTGCCATCTTGATTAGTCTTATTTACAGCTACTTAGAGACCAATCATTTATAAAAATGATTATAAAATGATTTATAAAAATAAACTGGCAGATCTATGGCAACCTTACCACAATTTATTTGGCACCAGCGGAAATATAGAAGCAGGTCATAACATACTAGAGATGTGATTCTGCTCTTCGGGATATTCATGGAAAAAGTTCTTGCTGAAGATGAGGTTTGATAAAAGAACAGATACGTGACATATTTCTAATTCTGTGGTTGGTTTCCCAATACTTGGAAGTTCATAGTTCAGTTATTTCAACTGCACAGAAAAATCAACATTAAAAATTTTATGGCATCAAAAGAAATATAAATGTTCTTTATAGTTTATCAAAAAGTTTATTAAGGGTAAAAAGAATAAGTAAGGATTTTTAATTTACATAAGATACATTCAAAGAAGTTATTTATCAAGAGTTTTTTCTCAAATATTCATTGCAGCAAATATAGACAATATAGTATATGCTGTAAAATGATTATGCTCATTTTAAGCTTCTGTAGAGCTACATTCTGCCTGAGAGCAGATGATCTGACTTCCTCTTCATGCCAGTCAGCCAGGGTTCACTTAAACTGGAATTCAAATTGCCTGATTATAATCCTACATGGATCTAGTCCTTATCACTCGAAGACATTTTACATTTTTAGATGAATTATTTTCAGAATCTACTCCTGTAATACTGATGTCTCTTCTTTGCAATCACATTACCATGCACAGGGCTCATCAGTAGACTCTGTAAGTCATTTAAGTGGATGTTTCTTGAGTGCTAGAAATTATCAAAGAATGATGCTATAAGAAGCAGGAAAGAGAGGGAAGATCCTTTAGGAAACTATTTTCCTCCTGCTGCAGGATTTAACGGATATGCTAAGGAACAATTTTCCAAGCTAGCTCAAGGGTTTTTCTCTCAAACTCATCAGCCACTGAGGGGATGGCTTTTGATCTGTCTTTTCTGGAAGGTACAGGAGCATGTGCAGTTCTTGTTCCCAAATACCTATATCTGTTTCTGTGCTGCTTTCAGTTTTGCAGTAACAGCTGTTTATAGACTGTACAGTAAGCCAGGTCAAGTGACTGATTCAGCTGAAAACTAATGTGACTAAAAAAACCACCAACTGTATTTTCTCATCTGACAACTGAATTGGCTCCTCCAAAGGGATATATGCAAAGCAGGAATAAGCTGTCAGGAGAGTGAGAACTAGAAATTGCTAAAGCTGACAAGAGCATTAAATAAAATATAAAACTAACCATCCTGCAGGGACTCTCCATGCAATCAATAAATTCTACAGTATATCTAGTGCTCATTATTTTCTGCGTCATTCCTTTGTGTCTTTACATCAGTATCTCCACTAGTAAAAGTGCTGCCACAGCCATGCCCTATAGAAAATTCAATATTGCATTTTTACAGAATAAAAAGATAGAGAGGAAATGACTTGCAAAGGTTTATAAACAGAGTTGGTGTGCCAAAGATGAAAACACAGCACAAAGATCACTCTTAGAATGCACAACTGTGGACTGCACCTGTTCCAGCTAAAAGTCACATCTGCAGTTCAGCAGACAACCTGACAGAAGGCAGACTGATCAAGGTTTTCGGCTACTACTCCATCCCTTCAGTCCTTCCAGGCTGACTGTTTCTGTGGCCACTTGGTAAGCCATACTCAGGTCTTGGGCCAAGTTAAAAATAACTGTGGGGTATTCTGTTAGATTATTTTTTCAGCCAAACCTGTACAAGGAAAAGTTTAAACTGGCATGGCTACCAGATTTGGAAATATTAACCATATTACAGTCTTGTTATAGAGCACTGTGGGGTAATCCCCTGCATCATTTAGAGAAATAAAGAATCATAGAATAATTCAGGTTGGAAAAGACCCTTGGGATCATCAAGTCCAACCATTAACCTTACATTAAAAAATTATGATAGATCTAAGGTCTGAGGCAGAATAAAGGAACCAGTAAAACAATTGTGAGGGGCTGCTGGGGCAGAGGGACAGATGGACAGGGACAAACTGGAAAACTCAGGAAACATGCAAAAAATTATGGGAAGAAAAAAACTGAGATTATGGTTTGTATTTCTACAGTCCTGAAATCAAACAATTTGAAGTTGACACACCAGTCATTGTTACTTCTAATTGTCATTAATACTTCTGGGGATTTTCTAACAATAAAGATTTCCACAGAAAATAAATGTCACAGAAGGAAGTTTCTACAGTACAACAAACACCCACATCCAACGTTGCAGTTTTCTTAGAGTGGTAGTTCTTGTGAAATCATTCTCCATACCCTCTCACAGTACTCAAGATGCAGAACAGTATATTTTGAGTCACCCAGTAGAGCTCAATGAAGCAAGCTCATAAAAACCTCAGTATTACTTTTTGATTTTTAAATAAATGGGCTGTTTAAGGTTTCAATAAAACAATATATTTTTGTCTTTCATTGTTCTGTTTTCATCTTTATCTTGCAAGTAATTTGGGAAGATTGCATTTTCTTTTCTATTTTGTCTCCAGAGATGAGTTTAAATCTGACATTTGCTACTTTACATAGTAATAAAATCAAAGAAAGTAAGATTATTTTAGATTTTTTTTGTGGTTACTTCACTTGAGAATATTATATTGAATCCATATAGCAACATTTAGGGAAGGCACCTCAGCTACATGCAATGTTTTGTAGTACAGAATCATCGAATCATAGAAGAATTCAGGTTGGAAAAGACCCTTGTGATCATCGAGTCCAACCATTAACCCTACACTACAAGGTCACCCCTAAACCATATCACCCAACACCACATCTAAACGACACTTGAACACATCCAGGGACGGCGACTCAATCACCTCCCTAGGCAGTCTATTCCAGTGTCTGACCACTCTTTCTGTGAAGAATTTCTTCCTAATGTCCAGCCTAAACTTACCCTGTTGGAACTTGAAACCATTCCTCTATAGTACTGAATGCAGAGCTAGCTGCACATATGTTTCACAGAACAGAATAAAATCATAAAGGTTGGAAAAGACCTCTAAGATCATCTAGTACAGTCATCTACCCAACACTACCATGACCACTAAACCATGTCCCAAAGTGCCATATCTACACGTTTTTTGAACAGTTCCAGGGATGGTGCCTCCATCACTTCCCTGGGCAGTCTGTTCCAATGCCTCATCATTCTTTCAGTAGAGAAATTTTTCCTAGTATCTAATCTAAACCTCTCCTGGCGTAACTTCCCACCTTGTTTTTAGCTCAAATGCACGTACTGTTTCCTTGAAGCAGGTTCCTGTGTATAAATACAAAGATGTGCAATTAAACTGTAAAAGGACTGCAAAGGACCCACAATCTGGGAAACACCTAACATCTTAAAAGAGAAAAAAGGACTCAGAGGTGATCCTGGCAATAGTGAGTAACAGCTCAGTTCCCCTGAGATGGGAGACTGAAAAATGGTTCCAGCTGTTTACATAAGTTTGAGGCCTACTATTAATTGGCTGAATTGCTGGTAGATGCCCACTTGTCTGCCTTGCAAGGGCTGAGGATAAGGATCTGCAGCTAGTGCAGAAAGCCAGTTCTCACTCACACACTCGTGAATATTTGATCTGCTGTCATGAGGCTGGCAGCTACAGATGAGCCACGAGAGGAATGCTCTTTCCAAGAGATTGAAAAAAGCCTGGTTTATACAATGAGAATGAAAAAAATTAAGTTACTGAATGGATTGCCTGTGGCATGGAAGAGCATGCCCATGTTTATAGGCTATGAGAACATGAAAGTCTCAGAACTAAGTAAGATGAAAAAAATTTGGACTTTAATTTGTTCTGTGGGTCCATACAGATGCCTTACATATTCTCCTCTATGAATTACAAGTAAAATTAACTATTCCTTAATAGGTGCTGTATCTGGTGGCAACAGAAGACTCATCTGAAGAGTTACACTTGGAGAAGTCTTAGAACAGTTTGTTAAATATGTTGCTCTTGGATATCAGCAAAGAGCTCATACAGAACTCCAATGGCTGCTCAGACAGAGGAAGGAAATACAAATCCGCAATTTCAGTGAAAGTTGAACTGGGAACAAATCCAAAGATATCATTAGGTTAAAAAAATCCAAAATCTATCCAGAAATGAATAAAGGAGGCAGCAGTTGCTGTTGAATTTAACATCTCTTTCAAGCCTAGTGACTCTCTTCAGTCAATGTGTCCAAACTCATATGATATCCATAAAAATGGACACATATTGTCTCTCTACAATGCAGGCTAGAATTATTAGTCAGTGTAATTTTTTCTTTTGTAGAGAAAATCAGATATATTATATTATAAAATAAGGAGTCATTTCTATTTGGAATCAGCAACATACAGAAATTCAGAAATCCACTCTGACCCTTCAGTCACTTTCTGGATACGACAGCACTGTATGTCACAGCTAAACTTGTAATACTGTAACAATCAAAACCACCCAATGTATACCCTGTACAGCAGAAACACTTCCTCTGTTTTACCACACTTAACAAAGTGCTACGTAAGTTTTGCCATATAGCATTGAAACTATGACCACAGAAAAGCTAGAAAAATTATTTGTTTTGTATGATGACCAAATCTCTGAAAATTCTCACCTGATACTTATCATGCAAATGCTGGACACACTGTTGGTTTAGTTTAATCTATAGAAATGTCTCTTGCAAAAAAAGCAACTCCTAGTATGCCTGAGAATCCAGGTTACAAGATCTTTCGAAGTTGGCAAACAAAATTCACACTTGGCAAACAGAACCTGTCACGGTGAAGTGATGGTCCTCTGAATCACACAAAGCTATTTCAGCAACAACACTGCTACAGAAATTCTGGAGTAATGGTGAATAAATCACATACTGCACAGTTGTTCTAACTATTTGTATGACCAAGATAATAAAAACACCCAAACCAACATTGTGGCTAAAGCACAGCCTCCCATTTCCAAAGATCACTGTGACAGGTACCCTTAATTTTACGCAGCTTTCCAGAACTCCATGCTTCCTATGCACTTCATAGCACTGCTGAAAGGAAGACCTCAGGAATCTATGTTAAAACTTTTTGAGCTGCATCTTGTCAGGAATCCTAAAGAATCACAGACACACCTATCACTCATTTACACTCTCTGTTTCTCACAGAAAGTCATTGCAATCCATTATCATGCTGCTTCCTATGTTTCACAAACGCTTCAAGCTGGCAGAAACAGATGTCACTGAAAGAAAGAAGCTGTCCTATTCTGCCTTGGCCTGGCTTCTCAATCTCTCCCCACCTCCCTCTCTCTTTGTGCCAGCATGACACTTCATGCAGCTACAGAATGAGTCAGATTAGTCACTCCCAATTTAATTCACATCAGTTTCCTGATCCAATGTATCATGGAGCTGAACAAACACTCCTCCCACAACATGGAAAGAGCACTAATAAACTGGGGAACACACAGCAGGGAAATAGACCAAGACTGATTTTTTCAACAGTACTACCAAATTACATCAATTTATAATAATCTACCATGGAACAGTAGTCTGGAATGTGTTTTCTAGAGAAGCTGTGGGACCGCTATCCTTAGAAATATTCAAAACTCAACTGGAAATGGCCTTAATCTGAGCAACGTGGTGGACTACAAGAGCTCCAGAGGTCCCTTCCCACCCGCATGATTCCGTGATTCTAATTTGCCTGTCCTGCTCAGTCGCAGGTTTTGTTTTTTGTAAAAACAAAACCTCCTAGCAGATAGATGAAACTACGAAACAAACATTAACAGAAAGCCATGTTCACTTTATAATTTGTTGTAAACAACTATTTCAATTACTTAAATGGTAGATCTTTATAAGTCATGATATATTGCATGTGCAGGATGATAATCTGTGATTTCTAGTCAACACACCAATTTAGGAACCAGAAACCACAACTTATAATAGATAACACACAACAAATCATTATGACAACAGGGCTGGAGGCAATCAATCAGTAAAATATGCATTCATAAAATATGCAGTCCTCCTAATTTTCTTTTCTGCCTCCCTCTCTTAACTCCTCTGAGCAGCATTGTGAGATATGTTTTCACAAGAATGTTCCCATGCCTGGATTGTTCTCAAAAATGTTTCTTTGCCTGATAATCTTTTAACTCTGACCTATCCATAACTCTTCCCAACATACATACTTTGACAGAAGATCTTTACGTGGTTTGGGAAAGTTTTTGTGGTCAGTACATTAGACCAACGGCGAAGGTGAGACATTGCATCCAAGTTTTGGTGCTGCCTGCTACATCAAACTTTGTCTTCACATCCACTAGACCACAGACATAATTCTGGCCAATGTAGGATGTCATTACGTATATCTCTGTGTTGCTTTGCCAGCTTTTAACTTTTTAATCCATTTCTTAAGCAATCCCTTCCTTCTGTACATTGATTTCTTTACAAATTATACATACTATTGATTGCAAACAGCCTTTATTTGTGGGCAGGGAAAGGACAGTTCTTTGAAATGGGGCAAAACTGCATCTAATTTCTCTATTCTGCTTTCCCTGTATTTTGACCCTGGTTTGTCCTTCCCTTACACTGCATCTGCCATCTACTGGCACTCTACTGTAAAAGAGTCTGGCTTTTGAAACTTAATTTCAGGCCCTTTTAGGTAAGGGCTTGTACCTAGTCTCAGTGCCTCCCACAGCTATTGGGAAGGTCAGTGATGATAAAGAATTACCATTCATTAGAGCAGCCTCATTTCCAAATTTCAAGTTTCACTGCTTGCATATTTTGAGATACTAGGAACTCTGGGTGATTACAGGAATGCCTATTCATAAGCAACCCATTTTTTCTTTCTGCTTTTACTCAAGACAGGTACTAGGCATGAAAAAAATTAAACTGAGCTTCCACACATCACCCCCCTGCCCCAGTACTACAAACACATGAAGAAAAAGTCCTCTAAGAATGCATGTTAATCAACTTTCAATATAGGCATTTTGTCTAATGTCACATTATTACCTGCACTTTCCCTCACACTCTCTGCAAAACCAAACTTTCTATTTGTCACTTTTATACTAATCTGAGTTTGGGACTAAGTAGCCATAGTTCCTAAGGAGATAAGTAAGACATGGTGACCCAAGGTCTGAGTTCTGAGGGACAATGCAAAGTGTAATCTTCTCATTATCACCTTTTTTCTGCCTTATAAGTAACAGTTACACAATATTAATAAAATAACTCACAAAGTATTAAATTATTAATGGGTGATACAGGCCGCATTGAGAAGAAAGATACATCTTCAGAAATGCTACTTCTTGAATTTTGTTTCTTCAAGCTTCTTCATTTTTTTCTTGGCAAGATGGTCCATGCCAATCTTTCAGAAATATGTAAATATTCCTTTCATTGAAGTCAGATGTAAACCATCTGTTTCTTAACTCAAGATCTCACTTGTATCTCATGAAGAACATGTTCTAACCACAGGACAGCAGAAATAAAATTCTGTTTCTCGGATAATTTTCTTCTTAGGAGTTTGAGGATTTGTTTTCTTCTATTTGCTTTCTCTGTGCAAACAGCCTGTCACTTTCTGAAGCTGAATATTACAGATTTACTTTGTTCATATGTAATGATTTATTGTTTATTCAATTTTCTGTTTGAACTATCTCTGATTTGATTCACTGTCTTTTTATTCAGGAAAAGAATTCAGGTATGTTCAGCACATTCACTGAAACATGGTTTCAATCATGACCTTGCAGATGACATCTGTTATTGTACATAAACATTTCCAAGAGTACACAGGAACTGTTTAGTGCTATTTTACAGATAGCTTAAGCACACAGTTTTGCTACTTTGAATCCCTCCGCTGTGCATCACATCTGACAAGCATTTCACTTTTTTGTTGCTGTAAATCAGTTGCGTTTCACCCTGAATTAGTGCATTATCAACTTGAAGGTAAACTGGAGCTTAAACTGAGTATTTACATTGTGCGAGAAACAACTGTTTCTCATGGTGTGTTGACTATCTGGCATTAGCAACTCTCCCCTCCAAGTTTTACTTCTGAAAGAATTAGGCCATGCAATCACTATTATTATAGCTACTGGTGAAATTACAGCTATTGGGAGGCATACTGACTGGTACAAAGGGCACAATTCATCTGTTCTGCTGGTCTGGGCTTCCTCAAGTAACACACATCCTGCATGTTCCTCCGTTTTTCTGCTGAACACAGTAACAATTATAACAATTTCCTTTGTACAATACTTTAAATCAACAATGAATGACATAAAAATGAGTAAAAGTGCTAGATGGAACACACATTTGTGTGGGCAAGCATTCACAACTTTATCATGCTCTCTTCCTCTTTAATTTTTGTGTTGACTTTTGACAGGATTTGACTGGACATGTTTTTCATTAGCTGGATGTCCAGGGTCGTCTGGTTCGAGTCACAATTGTGCTTACATGAACCACAACTAGATTTAAAAACTGAAGGATGGATTACAACTTGGTTATGTATTCAAAAGCAGATTTTACAACAGTATGTTTTCTTTTACATAATCAGACTGTTGGATTCCCAAGGGCTCACAACCAAGACATGGCAACATTTAAAACAAAACACATGTGATTTCAAACATTCTAGCACTTCAGCCACTGAACCTCTGCTTTAGTCATGATTAAGTTTATAATCTTCTCTTTAAAGGTTGATGAATAGAATAGATAGATTTCCTTAACAGATAACCATTGTCAAAATTCCAGCTGCAATACCTTCTTCGAGTCATGGTAACTTACTTGGTCTAAAGGTGCACCTTCCAAAAAAAAAGTGTATTAAAATGATGAAGCAACTCCCACAGGGCATGAAAAGACAGACTGTAAACTCAGAAAACAACTGGCAGCTACTTTTACGGGCATCTTAAAGCAGCCTCCACCTCATGTGCTTGTGTCATGACAAGACATACACTGGATGGAGTCATGACGAGAGCATGAAAAGACCAGGCAGTAGGAGGAAGGAGAAAACTGTCCCACCTTCCTTCTCAGAGGACTGTTAAGTAATTGTCATCAATGCTGTAGCTTAACTTTCTAATTGGGTAGTGCCAATTGTAATGAAACCACTGCAGATAGTATTATGAAAGGGAATTTTAAATGTCCTTCCAAAAGCTTTTCTCAATACTTCAAAAATTACTTTCAAACTGTGACAGGTTCCTAAGTGTGTAAAATTTAAACTTTTCTTAATAGCTGCAAAATGGCAAAATTGTCTGCGCAACTACAATTTGACAACTCCATGCAGATGCATCATAAAAGGACAGTTCAGCAGCCATGTCACAGACTACCTATCGATCTGCTTACCCAAAGTGCCTAGCAGCTGCTATTTTGTCTTGGTGTATTTACCTGCTTTTGCCACCAAAATTAGGTAGATTAACACAAGAATGAAACACACCAGTGAAGGATTGCCTATCCAAATTCATACATATTCATACATCATTCATACACAATTAAATCCATTACAGACTTTGCATAATAGATTTTGACTTAAATATATGCTGATAGCTTGCTGTTCAAAGTCTTAAAAAAATCTCATGAGTTATGTAAGAAAGATCTATGTGACTCATACAACTTTTTCTGCTAAACACTTCAAAAGTTTCAGTTAACTCTAAAATTTAACTTTTCTATAGTGTCGTCTTGTTTTTAGAAGTCTAAATGTACACTGTGATAAAAAAAATCAAATTAATTTCAACTCTAAGCAGGAGAAACAACCAACATGGATAAGCTTAGAGAGCAGATCACAAAAGCAGGAAACCAGAAAAAAATCACATCATTGACCTCATTAATTGGCTACATGAAACATGACAGATGGCAATTCCTTACTCTATATAGTTTGATTCCTTTCCATTTTCTAAAAGGACTTGAGAGAAATTTTCCTCCTCTCCTTCCTTGTACCTCACCCCAAATTTCTTTAAAACTGCTGTCAGTTTATAGTAAAAACGCCATAGACATTTCTAGGTCTGGTTTTGGACCTAACATTACAGTAAGTACAGTTTATGTCCATACTGAATATGAGACATTTTCTGCCTTTTCATCAATTACAGAAAATAGATGAAGACAACAAACAAGAAAAAGCCCACAAAATTGAATTCGTCACTACAAGCCATAACAGAGCACCTCTTCAAAGGGTATTTGACTGCATACAAACTATTCACAGTTGTTTAGAAATTTTTCCTATCAAACTGATTTTCACTAGTTAATTTCTCCCACCCCAAACATACCACGTAGCCCTATTCTGACCTCTTTGGCTTTCTACAAATCTTTCGCTGGCTACCACTGTGTGTAGCATAGATATTACAGCACAACAAAAATATCTGTTACATACAGACATGAACATGACATACTCCTCTGAGTGAGCCTGAAAATCAGAGAAAGTATTTTTCCTTCATTGTATTCTTTTCTCCTTCAGAGTGAACCTGTAGGTATTGGATCATGAATAAATAATAGCCCAGCTGAACAACACAAGTAAAGGACAGGAGGATAAAGTGAGACTGTCACATTAATAGCTAGGGAAGTCAAGACTGAGCAATGAATTTGCAGTAGAGCAGAGAACTGAACCTGTAACACTTACATCCTGTGTCTTTATTCCTCTCAATTAAAGTCTGCAAATTGATTTCACTCATTATAATTTATTTACTTCTGTCCGGTCCTTTACTTTTGTTCAGCTAGGCTATAAACCTTCAGGGGCAGGCAGCTGCCCCTCAGTGTGTATCTGTACAGCATCCAGCACAAAAAGCCATGATCTCAGATGGGTTCTTTGAGCCCTAACTGTAGACAAACCATTTCATAACTTTTTTTCCCTAAGATGTGTGACATGAAAAAAAAAAGTGTAGCGAGTAAACGGATACAGAAACACAAGGAGCATTAGAATTTTATCTTCAGAGGATATTATACTTCTTAATCTGCATTGCCCTACTACTATTTTCTACGCAGAGCTTAAAATATATTCGACCTCCAAATATTTGAGACTCTAGGGATTTATTAATGGAAGGCATTTCCTCAGCTTTCTGGAATACACTTCTACAGATGATGTGGAAACACCCAAGCTATTGGTTTCTGCTTCAGAAGACAGCAGGACAGCAAAGATCTATTATGAGAATCCATAACCTTCAAATTTAGCCCCAGCATAAAACTTCTGAAATAAGTCATGTACATAGGCCTTCAGGATTTTACACAGCTTGCCTATTTTACCAAGTCTTTTGACGAAACATGAATATTCACAGGATGCAAGAAAAAACAGCATTATTCAATGAGTCTATTTGCATAATGCAATTTTAGGCTGACTCCTCTACTGATTTTGAATCTTTACATTTTACATTCGTTTTGGCTGATACACTCTTTTTTTTCTTTTAAAAACCTGAAAACACTGCCTTTTTTCATATTCTTTCTGGTCTCCTTGAATACAGTAACTGAAGACTGTAGGACTTTCAGAATCCAGTGCAAGTGAGTTGCTATAAATAAACATCAACTACCTTGCAGTAACCAACCTTTGGCTCACTCTTAGGGTCTCCCAAAGTTAAGTAGAATTCTCTAATTTAAACCATTAATCATGACCAACAGCTCTGAGTATAGGTCTTTCTTACAACAAATAACATCCTGGTGTTGCATTTGGTGGTAACACGTTGCCCAGAAGGACAAAGTTACTACCCTAAATGCTAAAGAAGTCATCAGTTAAACACACTGACTAGTTTAAGATACTATGCATCATTGGTATTACTTTTCAGAACTGAGTCATGTTCTCTTAGCAGTGCCGCTTGACTGTGTTAAGACAGGCTTTAAGTCTGATTTTGAAGTTCCATGGGAAAGATCTCAATTATTCACCCAAAGAGAAGGAAGTTTCATAATGTCTTATTATAAAGTCTCTTAGTGTCCAAATTATGAGCAAGTAATAAGTAAGTAAAAAGTCTTATTGTGCTTCAACTTTTCATGCTCCATTCCCACACAGGTTTTAGTTTACTTTCAAACTTCATCTGTACAGAAAGTAGCATTTCAAAGGTATTGTTACATATTTTCTTAAAAGAGCAGAGCTGGCTGATTGTGCATCCAGTTTTTGGAACTAAATACAAATTTTTAATTAATATATTTTTACTGCCACGCATGATTTGCAGCACAAGAAGATATAGAAGAACAATATTTAAGGGCAATGGTATCATTGTAACATTTAGAAATCCCAGTACCTAATGACACTGTTACACAAACACTGAACATGCTCTCTGCATCTGCATCTAGAAACTTCATCTCCTTCAAGCATTAATGAATATAATATTTATAAACACATCAAAAATAAATGTGAAACAGACATACGTTTAAATATCAGAGCAAAGCTATGTAATGACAGCACACTGGATGCCAATGATTAGCGTTTGGAACTTTCCTTCTTGTTGCTTCTTGTAACGCACTGTTAATACTTATTGCTCCCATGGCTGCAGCTGCCAGCACAGACTCTCTTGACAATACCTAAGAATAAACATCTGAGCATCACGAGTTTCATTTCTCCTCTACTGTGTAAGCAGCATTTGTCAAATTATGCTTTACATAAATTTGAAACAACTGCTCTATAAAAGAAAGAAGTATCAATAGATGAAAAACTACAATCAGAGATGCACTGGCAATTAGAACGGAACAGCTGCTTCATGACTGGATGAAATAGTGACAATGTTAGTAACAAGTGTTCTCCACACTGGTGTATGTTTTGTGTTACTGTATGTATAAAACAACCATAGACCCAAAAAAGGGCTACAGCATATGGACACAGCCCCAGTCATAATCATCACAGTTCTTCCACAGTGGCTCTTCTGCTTCTCCTTCAGTATCGTTCTACTTCCCAGATTCCTGTATTCAATAGGCCTAAAGCACTCAGTTGTCTACAGAAAAAAGGTGTTCTCTTTAAAGAAGAATGTAAAAATTAAACTAGGACAACCCAGGTTTAGCAGACTAGATTTAACAAACTAGCACTCTGTCAATCTACCCTTACGGTTCTTCCAGCAGTTGCCATTCAGCCTACATTTTCAGTGTCACCCACGATATACTCTGAAACCACGATTACATAAAGTGAAGTCAGATTCTAACATAAGCCTGCATCATTGATAGTCTCATTTTGGACCTTCTTCCCAACCAGCCTGCAGGGCCCAGAAAGGTTTTGACAAAATAGATCTTAAAATAAGAATAGAGGGAGAACATAAACCAGAACACAGAAATCTAGTTCCAGCTTGGACATTTTATTAATGGAGGAAGGTTGCTGCTTTGAAAAAAACAAAACCCACAGACTAAGAAACACCCTAACTCTTGAATCTCGAAGTATTTTGGTTGTCACCCAAAACCACAGCAAAAATCTGCAAGTTCCAAACATTAGTTTAACTTCTACTCTTTTTAAACCAGAAAGGCAGCTGTCATAACGTAAGCCCTGTAAGAAAGATGTTTTCAGAAAAGAAATGGAAAAGGAAAGGTAAAAATCTTATCCTTTCACAACTCTGTTTATTTGATTTATGAAGAGCTTTGCACTTTTCACATGCACCACTTACTCTCAAAAGGTTTGTGAAAGCCAAATTCCAAACTGAGCAGAGTAAGTGACACAACAGAGAAACGGCCTCTTCTATTGTTGCACGTTTAAATGCAATTTGAAAAACTTTAACTCTGAATTAAACAGGGTTAATTGAAAACAGCTTTCGGTAGCCTAACCAAGATATACACACAGGTATATTTGAGCTACACAGTTCACCAGGTTTAAGAATGCTCAGTCTCGTTCCACCATTACCCATGCTGCCTTACCTCCACCCTAATCCTATCCATATAATCCTTTATACACTTTATTCTGCATTAACTTCCTGTCAGTTTAGTAACTTTCACTGGCCAATCCAGAAACAACTCTGGTGCAACAGAAACAGCAGACCTACTGCCTGGTGTGGGACTGCACCTTTCCTTGGCAACTATATTTTAGACCAGCTTACTTCATCCTATTGAACTTTTTTCATACACATCCAATGCCATCCAAACTACACTGCTCTCTGCTGTTTGGTTCTTGTTATGTTAATTGAATCACTTATTCAATTGCTACGTTCCCTTCCACTGAATTTTGCAACAGAGAAACCGGAAATAAGAAGAAATGAAAACAAGGAGAAAGATATCTACCTTCTCTTTCCCCCTCCAGAAACATCAGCAATTGTGTAGACATCTAAAAAAACAGTAATCCTTTTCTGACAGGTTTTTGGTTTTAGCACTGTTAAACTCACTGATCCTTTTACAAATCAAGTTCAATGAAAACAGTGCTTGCACATTACACTAATGCTGTGTAATTATGTAAACGCAGAAAACAAGACGTTTCTTAAGCTTCCAAAAGTTTATCACTCTGAATATATCCTGCTAATCTAATACCCTAAAATAAATCTAAAATATTAACTTTTCTGAAGGAAAAGACCAAAAATAATTTGAAGTTTAATTTACCTAACAACCACCACGCTTTATGCCAATACCTTAAATATCCAACGCACTTGCATTACTACAAAGCATTCCATTTCAACACATTCATATAGGAGAAATGACGTACAAGAATTTTGCACAGCCTTTTTAAAAAAATAACCTGTCTGCCCTAATATCACAGTTTTAGCCCATACAGTGGCAGTATTTTTTCTGAGAGAACTCTATTGCACTTGGCTGATCAAGGCAGAAGTGCTGTGAATAGCTTAGAAGTTCTGCAGCAAGGTCACAGGCTTAGTCTGAACCTTCCCTTGCCTGATTAGACAGACTATTTTACCACAATTGGCTCTAGTCACTGACTGATTTTCATTCCCAAATACCTGTCATCACCGTCACTGATGCATTCAGGAAGAGCGAGACTACAGCCAAACAGCATGATGTGTTGATAGCAGCTGAGACGATTGAGATAACTGAAGAACTTCAGGAACTTTTCCATTTCAATACTTTTGAGAATGGAAAGAACTGAAGTTACAGTGGTGTAGTTATACGGCAGCATTTGGCACTGGCTGTTGGTGATAGTTATGCAGGCACCTGTGAAATTAAAATAATATATTTAGAACAAAAGTATCACTATTTAATAGTTGTTTTAAAGCATATATTGAATTGACTAGTCCATGCATATATAAGCAATGCCTGTACCTCACAGGTAAGATGACATTCCACAAAGCTATCATAATACTGTCAAAAATAAGTAAGAAAAAACAAATCCGGAGAAGCTTGGTAGCTTATTATGTAAAACCAAATAAACTCTTAGATATTTTCACAATCTTCTGACCCTCTACAAAACTGGACTGGAAATAACAGAAAACAAATTTCTTTGTGACATGGGTTGAATGAACATAGCATAAGAATAGCTTGGATATAGCCAACTTTCGCTGAAAACAAGAACGGAAGTCATACAAAATAATTAAGGCTAATTGGCTTCTGAAGCCACTCAGGTTTTGGTGTCTCCATAAAGTTTCTGGTTTTGCTACCATTCTACTTTGCAGCTGGCTTTCCTGACAAAATGATCAACTTGCTTACCTATTTTTCCGGAGGTGATGATTTTACCTCCACAGTCATTCTTCTCTACCCTACCAACACTGAATTACCTGATTTTACAGGCTGAACTTCTACCTGGTCCTAAACTGTTGTCCCACTCTTGACCTACTAAAGCAACCTTTTTCTATTACTGCCCTGTCATGGCAGTAGGCTCTGTCAGCTATGCATGATCAGCAGGTTAACCTACAACATGATGTTCTTAAGAGTGACTTTCAGAAGCCACACACCAAATTCAGAATTTTCATCAGGAACACGATCATTTGGACAAAACAAGTACCCTGCATTAATTCTGGCATCAATCCCAATAGCCTGTGATAGGCAGAATGTGTCTTTCAGACAGGCAAGTCTGCTCAATGCCAAATTGCCCTATACAGAGGCAAACAGTGATACTGACACTGCATTCTACAGAGCAAGGAATAATTTATTTTAAAGGATATTAGAAGTAGAAGAAAAGCTATTTAAAATACAAGTAACAGGATCTGCTTATTTATCAGGGAGTTGACATTTGAATAAAAAGATTAAAGTGATAATGTAAAAACATATTTTAGTCAGAGTTTTTTTCAAATAAACAGATGAACTGAGTATTTACACTGACAAAGTCACAGATATAAGAAGAGAATGTAGTAAGCCTCAAAATGTGCAACTATTTTACCAGATCACTAAAATCTGCTCCATATGTACAGGCTAAATGTATTTTATCAACTAGGCGACCCTCCTGTGCCAGAATGCTACTCTGACTGAAACATACCAGTACTGAATATGGTACAAACCAAGCAGGAAATAGACTAGAGAAGAAGATAGCTGCACAATACACATAGAAAAGACTCAACCTACTTACTTCTCTAGTAAAGATTCATTAATCTTAGGGAACACAAGGCACATAAACTAGTTTTGGCAATACCTAGAGGGGGGTGGAAAAAAGAGCAGTGTGTGGGAATAAGAACATGTGAAAAAGCTGTTGATCAGAACAGCATGGTTCCTAATTACATGGGTCATTTCTGACATTCACCTAAATTAAAGAGTTTTCTGTTTAATCACCATCTGTTTATATGCCAATAGACTGAACTGGTAAAAAGGGGCTTCCTTCTATGGCAACAACTGCAATTTAAGTCTAGAGTTTCATATTCACTACTGCTGAAATTAATTTAAACAACACATTTTCTCTTCCCTCTCTCCTCTTCAGGTTGTTCCCAGACTGCATTATGGACTGCATCTGCACAGTGAATTGGACTAGAGAACCAAGATGACTGAAAATAACCACCTACATTCTTTATCAAAATGCAATGCTTGTGGCAACACCAAACAAATGCAAAAGGAATTGCAGCTTAAGCTTGACTGATCATTTTAGTTTTAAAACAGTCAACCATCCCTGTAATGGTGAGGTCATGATTCCTCACCCAACAGTGGTTGTTGCTTCTGGATGTTTTTGAGGCCATGCAATGAATGCATCCATTCTTTAACTTGCACTATAGAAACAGATCTGAGGTCTTTTCTCCTGGCATCAGACATTTTAAATGTAATGAACTTAAATGATGCCTTCAGTTAAAGCTAATGCAAACTGGTCTAGATCCTAGCTAGGGTATATTCTTACTAGGATTTTTGAAGCCGATCTGCAAAACAAGCCTCTGTACCAAGTACTCAAAGCGTAACATAGTATATGAGAGTGCCTGAAGAGGAAAGTACACAAGCTAATTTTCATATCTCAGGTCAAGTTTGCTTACATTTCATTTAGAGAATAATCTTTTTAATCAGAGCAACTTTTACAGAACATCTTTAAGTAGCTTATGGAAAATGAAAGTGTGTTCAATTTAAAGCAGCAATAACCACCTACATCATTACAGAACTTAGTACACCCTCAGTACTAAGTTGCATGGATGCAATCCATAAATTCACTGGTAAAGCCTCAGTAAACCCCAAGGGAAAACAGCAACATTCACCTGGCTCTTTCATAGCAAAAGCTATGGAATGAGATCTCACCTTTAACCCTAAAATGTCTTGAAAATTTCTAGGAATCCAATCAAAAAGAGCAAAACCAAACACAACCTCTACATTCTCCTTTAGAAACTTGTCTAACTGGCCTACAACAGCAATATGCAGACTTCTATTTTTTCCAATCCCAAGTTGCCATTTTTTCCTGACCTCGAAAGGATCTTGTGACTCCGCTGGATTTCACAATCTCATATGTGAAACATACGAAACTATTGAATGCCTTTTTTACCTTCTCTGTCCTGTTGCTATTGAATACCTGAGTCGTCACAGACTTTTGCTCCAGATGAAAGGTGCAGAGCATTCTACTCACCATCTGGTCATTTCACCAGAATTTCTTTCCAAAACTCATTACTGTATTAAAAAATTTTAATACCTCTTTTAATTTACTATGACATCTTGGCAAATTTTTCATTTCAATTAAAGCAGAGGATGGACAGGTACGAATTTCTCAGGTACTTGGGACTGAGCATTTCAAATATTTTCTCAGTAATTCAAGAAAAGTATCTCAGTAAGTGATTTTCTTCTGACATACTTCAATAGATGCCAGGAACTAGGATTTATCCTTCAGAATCGACCCTGCAGGGAAATCCACAAACTGTTTTCTTCTTAGTTCAAGTATTTCACAACAAAAGTACAGTCTCTGCACTTTTTTCACATGAATGCTAGCTTGAAAACATGATTTCCATACTCACAGTAGCCTCTGTTTCCTGACATGAGGGACATCTTGGCTGCCAGGTATGTATGTTGGGTCACTGTTACCTCCTAAACACATTCTCAGGCCCTTCCTTCCATTTTTTCCACACTCCAAGAAAACCTGTATATTTATTCTCTTCCAGGACACATTATACCATAACAGAAAACACCACCCAACCCTCACCAAACAGCACACAGTGGTATTACACTATTAAAGTAAATAAAAAGGATGCATACATATTCTGGAGGAAAAATGCAGGCTGAACTCCGTGAGGAGAGGCCAAGGCTGCCCTGTGGTGGACATGGCCAGTTCCAGCTGGCACCAACAGTCCCACCCCTGCAGGGCATGGCTGAGCCCCTCAGCCATGATGGCACCACCTCAGGGAAAGCATGTTTTAAAAAGGGCAAAATGCTGCACAGGGGCATGAGAGTGAGGAAAAAAAGAAGTGTGAGAAATAATCCTGTGAACACTGCAGTGAGAGAAGGAGGGGAGGAAGTGCTTCAGGTGCCAGAGCAGAGATTCCCATGCAGCCCATGGATGAGACACTGGTGGAGCAGGCTCCTCCCAAGGGACTGCAGCCCGTAGATGGGTGCTCTTCTGGAAGGACTGCAGCTAGTGGGATGGACCCCAGGCTGGGGCAGGTAAGAGATGTGAGGAGGAAGAAGCAGCAGAGAGCTGTTATGGACTCAGCACAACTCCGTTCCCCAACACCCTGTGTCACTCAGGTGACACTGTGACACCCTGTGTCACACACCTTCCTGACACCCTTTATATATTTATAGACATTGATAAGATCACGTCTCTAATACACCCCAGGACGCCATTGGCCTTCTTGGCCACAAGGGCACACTGCTGGCTCATGGTCATCCTGCTGTCCACCAGAACCCCCAGGTCCCTTTCCCCTATGCTGCTCTCCAGCAGGTCAGTTCCCACCCTATACTGGCACATGGAGTTGTTCTTTCCCAGATGCAAGACTCTACACTTGCCCTTGTATTTCATAAAATTTCTCCCTGCCCAGCTCTCCAGCCTGTCTAGGTCTCACTGGATGGCAACACAGCCTTCTGGTGTGTCAGCCACTCTTCCCAGTTTTGCATCACCAGCAAGCTTGATGACAGTGCACTCTGTTCCCTCATCCAGGTCGTTGATGAATATATTGAATAGTCCTGGTCCCAGTACTGACCCCTGACGGACTCCCCTAGACACAGGCCTCCAACTAGACTCTGCCCCATTGACCACAACTCTTAGACTTCTTTCTTTCAACCAGTTCACAATCCATCTCACTGCCCAATCATCCAGACCATACTTCCTCGGTTTAGGTATGAGGATGCTGTGGGAGATGGTATCAACAGGGGAGTGGGGTGCAAACTACATTTTGAAAAGCACTGACTTACGTGTATTTGGAATTTCACTCTTGAGGCTAGAGCGCTTCTCTACTGAGAGTATCTTTTAAGTGTGTGATGACGTGCTTTCTGAAGCAGGATGAATGTTCATATGTTCAAGCGTTGTTCTAAATAGTTGCCTTCCCTTTTAAATGTGGCACTCTCTGGCCCTCTATAGCTCCTTAAGATTTAATGTGAGCCAAGACACATTGTCACATAATACTGGAAAAATAAAAAGCTTGCTAAAGAGATCTGTAAATGAAGCAAGTTCCAAATTCTTCATGACAGGGTAAGTGGCACGGAAGAAAGTAGAGTAACACAATGAATGAAAAACAGCTGAATGTCATTTACTCATCTCTGGTTCCTGCTAGGATTTTCTTCAATTGTATGTATTCTGTTTGTATCTATTGAGGTACATTTGCACAAAATCAAAATAGTATTTCCAACTTTCACTCAAACCAATGCCTAAAAGGAACAGCATGTACGTAACACATGCCATCTGCCTTTGATTAGCTCAAAACGTCTATTAGGAAAATAGACACAATTCACTTCTGTAACTGCATTAAATAAGTACTTTATGGTATCTGGATTTTTCAGAGCAATTCTATACAAAGAAAAAAAAGTTGTAGTCAATAAGAAGCTCATAAGGATCTCATGGTTCAAAAGCATTTATTTCTTAAGTTTCATGCTTTAGAAATTTTATTAACAGCTCCTGTGTGATCAATGCATTTGCTGTTTCCATCCTGATATATAGTGACCCAAGTATGCAAATAGGTCGAAGAATGCAAAGAGAGTTTAAAAATGTTTTCTTAGAGCACAAATTCTCAAGCATTTTCTTAAGAGGCCACATCTTTATGGATTATTGCACACACATCCTTCCTCTTCCCCCAGCTGTTATTTCTTATGTCGTATCACAATTTCCTTACGCCCTTAAGGGAGTTACAGCTGTTGCTTTTTTCCTGGTAAAACAATGTACTGTGGGATTATGTCACTGCGATGGTTTACTTTTACAATTTCACCCCAACTATTCACCAAATAGCCCAAAGGTTTCTTCACTGATGTACACCAGGCAACATTTTCCATTGTCTTAACACTAAAACCAAGGTCCTCTTACACAACTAAAGCATTGCTTTATTATATATCCACTTTCTAAAAAAGTGGCATGAAAAAAGCTGTAGTTTCAAGATTAAAATTAATCTCCAATTTTTGTAAAATGGAGACTTACTAAGGAGTGAATTATCCTACAATTATCTTTCTCTAACCTGACATCAACTACTACCACATAGGTTATTTGACAAAAGAAGTCAGAAGATCAGTATTCAGTTTGTTGCTGCCTCCCACTTATATCTACTCTCCATTAAAGAGATGCTAAAAATGTAGGAGGTTGCTCTATACAATCAAGTAAGAGGAACAGATCTGCCGCATCTTAGGTTGTTCTAGTGATTATATTAGTCACTAATAAGCAAGTAAACAGAAGTAACTGTGGATGGAGAAAAAATTCTAAAGTCATATTAGATTACTCAGAACCTTATTATGCTTCATGACCTATCCATTTTGATTCTTTATTCACTAGATCACTGAAACTCAAATATTCACAAACTTATTCCCACATGGCATGCATTCTGTGGTCTGATGTAAATATAGTGCCAAATTGTCCTTTTTATACCACAGCAACATGGTTAGGTCATTTATTGTCTAAAACACGAAGATCTGTCAAAAGATTTCACAAATTTAATTTTAGCAATCTGTTTTTGCCATAAAACATGACAGATGTCACAAACAAGAGAATACTCTTTCAGCACTCTAAAATAAGGTCTCATCACCAAGGTCTCACGCTGGAACAGGCTTGTCCCAAGGGACTGTAGCCCACAGAGAGGACCCACATGGGAGCTCTTCGGGAAGGACTGCAGAGCATGCAAGGACACAGGACTGAAGCAGGAGAAAGTGTGAGGAAGAAGCAGCAGCAGAGAGGAACTGTTATGGACTCACCACAATCCCATTTCCTCAAGCCTCTGTGATGCTCACGCCAGGAAGGAGATAGAGGAGACAGAAATGAAGGAGTAAAGTTGAGCCTGGGAAGAAGCATGTTGCAAGGTGTTCTAATTTGTTTCTCACCACCCTACTCTATCTTTCATTGTCCATGTATTCAACTAATTTTCCCTACGTCAAGTTTGGTTTACCCATGACAGTAATTGCTAAGTAACTGGGAGGCTCTGAAAGTTTCAAAAGGAGCCAGACTCACACGACAGGCATTCATTAAGCACTCAGGATGTGAAGGAAAAGACGTTGGGAATACTTAACTCTACACTCTGTTGCAAAAGCACTACTTTACAAATAGCTGTCAGCAGCAGGGTCCCATTTCTAACAGTCTCTCTTGACAAGGCCAAAATGTCACTGAGAAGCTAACAAATATTTCTGTCTCAAGACTGCTACGACAGTCAGTAATTTCTTGGTAAACACTGTGCCTGTAGCCAACGCAAAAGAAAAAGTGTGTACGAACAGCAAAATCTCCTGTATCAAAAATGCAAAAACTATGAAGGGATGGAAAACAATGTAAAAAAAAGTTTCCCTCCAATCCATGAAAAATAAAAATTTCTGTTTTGCTAGTACTGCGATCCTCCACAGTATACTGCAAAATAGAAACAAGGATTAAGAGGCACTTAAGTAAAAGCACTAATAGGTTTTATTTTGGGTGATTACGGGTATAAATGATCCTCCAGATTTTGGAAAATATGATTTATCAGAAGCATAGTACACATGAAATGTAATGTCTTGACACCTAAAGAAAGGCCTTTATATAGCTTTAATACAGTGCACAAACATAACCTCAAGAGTAGTAAGTTTCTTACATTTACATGTGGGCAGACATTTGACAAACTCCTGTCTCCTGAGGACTCAAGCTCATGTTTCAGTGACAGCCATGGTAACCCAAAGATATAAGCAAGGTACTGTCAGGGTAAGTTTCTAACAGACAGTGCCCATGACTTTTCTTAGGTCAACTGACACAATCATAAAAATATTTCACAGGACAACTGAAGAGATGCAATGGCACAATACTGCTTCCTCTCAACCACGCATGTTTGCTATTCCCTTTAAAATTACTTTGATGCCAAACCAGGCAAGAGCTAACTTAGCCAGTATTAGAGCTGAATCAGCTCGCCAAGAAGACAGCAAATGTCAGTGCATAGAAAGAAGCACACACACAGCCCTGTGTGGCTCTGAGCAATGAGAATCAGGACACCTTCTCAGCACCAATAACTTCTAAATGAAGTCCAGCTGACTGTGAGGAATAGGGAAACAAGATTTTGAACAGCAAACTCCATCTGCGGATCTGAAATAAAGCCAGGCTGCAAGACTAGCTGAAACAATTGCTCTGCATTTAACTTCATTCAGCTAATGAATTATACAATTTGAAAGCAATGAGTGATTATCAACTCCCCTTTGTGCTCCACAGATACCAGGAGAGGTGATAAGGCTACTGACCACCTGCAGTAGAGAGAAAAGCAATTCATTACCTCCCAGGTCACAGAGAGGGGATTAGCCATGAGGGAAATCTAACTCATATTTTAGATCCGAGTTGAAGCGTTACCATAACTTTTTCTAAGTCAATCTGTACCAGCTGCTGTACAGTGGAACACCACATTTGGTCTTCACCAGACACTTCTTGCTCAGAGCTCAGTTCAGCCATAAATTCTAACACAGTTATTCTCCTGACCAAAGAATACTGCAGAAGGCTGGACTCTTCATCAAGCCACCTCATTTTTTTGCAGCCCCACTTCTTTCACCATGGTGCTTCCAGGCGCTGCCCTTCTTGAGTAAGGCACATACTTGCTTCCTTAATCCCTTGGGCAGGCACAGCTGAGAGCAGGTAAGTTCATTAGCCAAAGCTGCGGCTGAACATCTACCCCCCATGAGGTGTGAGCTGGCCTAAACACCAGATGTAGTATTTTGATCAGCCATTTCCTAATTACAGGATTCCTTAGTGAAACTGGAGACATAATTCTAAGAATCTACCATTAAATAAACAAAAGGCACAAAAGAAATTAATTTTAGCATTAGATCTATCATTAAAGACTATTTTCCATGGTGTATTAGGTTGGAAAGGATTTTCCTATTGTTTTGAAACGTGTGTGACTTTAATATTCTTGATCAGCTTTGTGTTTTGGTTTTTTTTTAAAAGAAAGGATAAAAAATGGTAGTTTCCACAGGACCCAGTCAGGCATCAAGATGTTTTTCGTTGGCTGTTTTGTGGGGGTTTTGTTAAAAAACGTGGTTTTAATAAAGTGAAAATTAATGCTAGCTTGATGGACAACATTTAATGATGCACCAGTAGTGTTATGCTCAAAACAACAAAGCAGGATTCTTCATAAAACACTTAAAATAGTTGAGATACTCAATAGGCTATGAATAGGTCTGCAAAAAAAAACAGGCTGTGCCTGAACTCTCCCAGTTGTCTCTGGTTAATTACCTTTCCGGAATAGCCAAATTACTCTTCTCATCTACTTAGTGAGAAAATAGGATCCTTTTTCTCAGGTGTATTGCAGAATGATAACTTATGCCCACATCACTTTCAGACAAAATTAACACAGCAAACCCCTCCCTGTGAAATCTGTCCAGAAATGAAAAGCACAGTACAGCACCACACTTGCTGAGCAGAAAACTGCAAGTACATGAAACCTGTGCTTTGCAAACTGCAGTTTCCTGCTTGGCAGTTCACAGGTGGAGCTTAAGATCCAGGTGTTGATCTTTAAAGACCTGGCTAGTTAAGGACAGCTCAGTCTAACAAATGATTGTATTTTCCAATGAAAAAATCCTACAACTATATTTTTCAGAGGTATGTGCTTATTTCATTACGACATAGTCAGTTATTGTCTGTAAAAAATCATTCAGAAATGCTGCAGCCTAGATTTTCTGAATTTGATAGCACATTTGGCAAAGTATATGTTCCAGAGTATGACGTACAACTCGGGCCCTTCCTTTATTCTGAGGGGCTGCTACTGACTCTCCTGTCTGTATCAATGGAATTTTCTTTTTGAGCATCACATTTTTAAAATATTCAAGGGTGACCTAATTCTGTTTCTACCTCTAAAGTCCAAATGCTTCTGTTCACAGACAAGCCCAGCTATCTACATTAATGGAGTTATCCTTTAGAGTTCCAGAAGCACTATTCGATTGCTGTGTGAGCAAAGAAAAACGTTGACAAATTTCAACAGCCTGAGCAATTCAAGGTCAAAAACATCATGTTTTTTAACATGCAAAAAAATTAGATTAATATACAGGTGTTTAAGAGCTTAAGTCTTCTGTAACTCTATGTTGGTTCAGGTTGCATTTAAATCTTATAAACATGATGCTTGCAAGTTGCTTGTGCAAACTGAGATTTTTTTTTTAAATCCTTGTACTTCAACTGCCCTTCCCAGAGTGGAAAGCTCATTTATTTATTTCACGTAATTCCACTAATAAACACAGATAGCTTCCCCCAATGCTCTCTCTTACATCTCATTGTTTTATTGCTTGTTGGAGAGAAACTACAAGTTTCTCTATGAAAATTAGGACAAAATTTTCTCAAGTAACATTAAACGAGCTTTAATATTAAACTCTTTTTTTCAGCCACACAAAATGCTCATGTTCTACTCCCTATGTGCTATATTTATTTATTTTTTATATACCTTATAATCATTGAAATACTGGTTGAAAGAGTCCTCTGGAGGTCTCTAGCCAGCTTGCTGCTCCGAGTGAGACTGCCATCAGCACATTGTCATCCATGACTTTAGCCCAGTCTTGGAAATGCCCAAGGACAGGGATCCCACAGCCTCTGTGGGCAACAGGTTCTACTGCTGCACTATGCATTGAGTAAAACAAAGCTTTTCATAACTTCTAGTCTGAACTTCTGCTATTTTATTTCATTTGAGAGTATCATTAGGATTTTTTAAATTATCAGTCTTAATAAAGGTGAGTGAGAAAGACAAATATGTTTATGGATTAGTAGCTAATTAATCTTTAAATGTATTGGGCTGTTATTCACTTTCTTAAATTCCCAACCCCATAACAATTTCAAATCACAGTACTCATTATGTTGTTCTTGAATTTCACATGATTGCAAAAGATGACTGTGACTGTAAATCACTTTTGGTTGTATCAATACTTTGACCTGGCCAGTTTTTGCACAAGAGGTTAGATCTCACCATTTTATATTAACGATGGCTCTGTACCCAAACCTGGCTGCACTTTACCTATTATAATTCCTAACAAACCATGCAGAAGCATAAAGCAGATCAACTTTAATCAAACATAAAATCACATCCTGCTACCAGATGTAAGCTATAGCTTCGGAAACAAAGCGACCAATCACAATATAGAACAAAACAAGGATTAACATCATCTTTTTGTTGAAATAACCCCACAATTTTTAAAATGTTTCAGAGAAGCTGATGGATCTGAAAAAGAAATCAGTGTCTGCAATTCTCCGCCAATTATCTTAAGTTATTATTTGTTTCATTGTTCCTGGCTTCATGCCAGGCTAAGCATATGACTTCTTGCTTAGCTTCTTGGTCAGTTCATGGTTCAACTTCAACAACAAATACCTATTTAAACTTTAAGCAGCAAAATAGAAAAATTCATAATAGGTGCATAGAAAGTGTAAAGCTGAAACCTTCTGTTCTTTAAAGTTTTAAAGGTATACACATCCATAACTCTAGAAACATAGACACATCATGTAAAGGCTAGAACAAAGCTGACTGTAGTTATTTCCAATGAGAGAATATCCCACTGCTAAAAAAGCCAAAGAATACAGATATATGCAAGTGTGATAATTCTAAATAATATTTGTTACAGTATTAATCCTAAGAGATACTCAAGGTCTGTTGGGTAGCTTGTACAGATCAGACTCCATTTGGACGGATGATAATCTATGAACAAAACAGTTGCAGTAAGAAGCCATGAATTTATTAAATAGAATTGAAGTCACAAGCTTAGCTAGAGATAAATCTTGGAATGCATTAGAACCTCATTACAATTCTCACACAACTATTTTGAATTTTTGGGGAAACTTACAGTTACACACAGATAGCAATACACCAGGTGATAAAAGCTGGTAAGCTTTTTCTTCCTTATAAACATAAGTTGCAATGAAACAATCTCTCTGTATTCTATAGACTGATGACTTCTAGGAATATTTTGAGTCCCTGCTAACACAACTTATATGCCAGAAGTGTAACAGCTTCCTTGCCAAGCTTGCCCACGCACCCATATGAAAGAGCAATGGTCAACAGGCAAACTGACAAAAAACAGGTTCCTGCTAGAAAATGTAGTCAAATTTATCAACTGTTTCTCTTCTAAGACACTAATTTTGCCATGTCACCTGAAAATTTAAAATTAAATTCCTGCTAGATAAGAAAACTTGAATAGCCCTAGTGATTATTTTGACTAGTGAAAAAAAAATATTTTTTAATGAGAACCACATTACAAAAATTTTAGGGCAATTTTTTGCGTTCTGTTTCTTTAATTTTGAGAGAAAACGCATAGGTGAGATAAAAAATCAGAAGCTACTGTCAGAAGAGAAAACATTCTCAAGCATGAACTCAAGCACCAGCAAAATTAACGGTTACCATATTAGTCTACTCTTGCCTGCATTTCCATGAAAAAAACCACAGCTGAGTGGCTAAACTCCTGGCCAGGGATTTAGGAGACCAGCGTTTATCTTCTTCTATGCCAACCTGAAAAACCAAAACCATTTTCCCTTCAGGAGAAAATAATATTTTAATAACTTTTTTTTTTTGAGGACAAGATTACCCCTGCAGATGTAGCATGGGTCTATTGCTGCTATTACTCCTTACATAATTGGATCTATTCCAACTTTTATGAGTAATTAAAAATAAATTGAGCTAGAAGGCAAAGTGATTTATTAGATCACTGCTTGAGATACTGAGGATTAGGGAGATGCAAGCCTACGGTCTGACTTGGGATGCAGTTACTGGATACCTTAGCTTCAATAGAAAAAAATATCTTCAGAAAGAGCAGCACAAGTCATGGAATTTCTTGTTTCTGTGCCACATGACATATCCTGTCTAGCTATCCCCACAGTGGTTCTCATATTCCTCTTTTCTACCAAATAGAAAGCTGTGCCAGACTAGTTCTCTGTAGATTCTTGTAGTGGCAGAACACCAAAAACTGGGTAGAAACAAAGATTTATTTCACATATAAATTAAACATAGCTAAATGGCAATAGAGAGGATTAGGATAACCTCCAGAATGAGCAGGGAATTGCAAATGAATTAAATTGCTCAAAGATGTGCAAGAACTCTGAAGACCTGAGGGTCTTCTGCATAATACTTATTTATGAAAAGCGTAAACAATGCAAACAAGCAAACATAAATGCTATGCTTTTTGAAACACTTAAATTCTCTGATATAGTGGCTTGCTTTTGCAAAGGCACTTTTCCACGTCATTCCTCCAAGCAATCCTTTAGGGCTTCAGGGTTGTTTTTTTTACCGTTGGGCACACCTGTACAACTACAGGGAGGAACCGATCAGGAACAAAATCCATATTCATTTGGACATGGGCCTTTTCACAGAATCACACAGAATCACAGAGTGTTAGGGGCCGGAAGGGACCTCTGGGGATCACATAGTCCAACGCCCCTGCCAAAGCGGGATCAACTAGAGGAGGTCACACAGGAACTTCCCTAGGACTCTGTCAAGTACATTCACGATAACACACAGCTGAAAAAAACACTTTCCTTATTTCTGGCCACCATGCTCTTTACTCCGTGCCAACTTCCCACTAACGCACGAAGGTACCTCCTTGCCGGCGGCTGCCACTTCCTGACCTCTTAAAGCAGCCGAGGTCTGTGCCTTTGTTCCCCATCCCGGGTCTGTAAGTCCGTCCTTCCCTCCCTGCCGGCCCCAAGCAAGGCTCAGGGCGGCCGGTAGCAGCAACAGTGCCCTCTCGTGGCCGGAGCGCAGCGGCTGGAAACGCGGGGCCGAGGCCGATGGTGCTCAGCGGCAACCGTAAGCCGCAGGAACGGCTGCGGGCATCCCGGAGTCCCGCTGCGGCTTCTGGGGCTGTGCTGAAGGACGGGTCTTGCGTTGGAGCCTGAGAAAGGGTGTGTGCGGTGTGTGATGCCCAGCACAGAAATGTATGTCACGTTACTTGTCATGTTAGGATGTGAACACTGTCACGGTTCTCCACGGAAACTTCTTATATGAAATGGCAGAGGGGGTTACTAGGTTGTCTACTAGGAGAGACTTGCATGAGAGACTTGGCACAGAAAGAAAAGGATATTAAACATATCTGTGCATAAAAATCAGCTAGTGGAAGAAACAAAATCAGATACAAATACCTCTTGTCCCAGTGCATATTCCATTAGTTTACAGGATGTTTTTCTAGGAATAATGTCAACCCTTTCTCACTCTCCTGTTTCCTGTCTCCCCAAATCAGCCACATTACAAAACAGGGAGTCTGCTTCATGTGAAATGAAAGCACCCCGCATGATCCCATACATTTGAGATCTCTCACTTTACAGCCTAAGTGCAGCTTATTTTTGCATCAAAGAGAAGAAAGTACCAATAAAATTACACTGATACTTAGCTTGGAAAAACATCCTCTATTCTTTAAAATAATTACTATTTAGTATACGGTTCTTTTTCTGTCAAGCATTGATTGACAGATGAACAGAATATTATTGTGTATACTTCTATATTCCATGAATATACACTGTTGAATCTACTGGTTCACCTAAGACTCCCTTCGTGGCATTTCTGCTATCAGAAAACTCTCTAGTGAACCACCCCAGTGACTTAGGACCATGGCTCACGCCTTCAGAAAACATTTAAACATGAACTCTCATGAATTCAAATCCCTCAACAGGAAAAACGTATTCCTTCACTTGCTTTCCAACAGAGAGGTAACACAGAATACACCCCCTTTGGTAGGGGCCAACACTCTGTTTGCCTTTTTGACAGTCATGGAGGCAGAATGCTATCTGCAGCAAACTGTCAGACCTCTTTTTTTTGGTGGCAAAGCTAGCTGAGAGTCCAGCACTGTGTTACACAGAATTGGGGTTGCTCCTCACTTTTGCACCTACTGGCACAACGTCATCTAAGCTTTCTCCACTCTCTCCACTATAGGGCCTTTATGTGATTCCCAGCTATCCGGTTGAGACAGATAACTCTGTATTAGCAGAGATGTTGTTACTTGACTACTCACTGCTTTCCCGGATCAGAAAACCCCGTAAGACTCCTTCAGTCGCCTTCTTCACTGTGGAGCCTAACCATTCATTCTTACTCTTCCTTCTGTCTTCTAATGGGCAATTAGTCTGTAAGAAGAGTGTCTTTAAGACTTCTCAGTGAAGACTCTTCTCAATAGCATTTTGAAAAGCCAAGTATGTTGTATTAAACTGCATTTTCACCAAGTCCCTCAGAGAACTTTCTAATAGATTTGTGAGGCATTGCTTCCCCTCATAAAATGAAAATAAACTTCATCTCTTCCTTATTGTATCATGCATTTCCACTTATCCACTAATCTATTTGCATTTCTGCCTTCTCCTTCAAGGACTCTTAAGTAACTGATGTTGTATGTGCCAAATTTCATTCCCCTCCAGTTAGCAACTCAGCAATGTCTTACTTGAGTTAAAGTCTTCAGCAAATACCATATGGTCACAATATTTATCATTTCTCTTACTAATGTCTTCTAGTGTCTTTTACTGAAGATGTGGTTCACCAGTAAAGAAAATCCAGTGCTAGGGATACTAACACCAGACCAAAATCATTACAGCTACATGAATGCCAGCTGAAATGTGTTCAGATGATTTTGTCTGATTGGTTTTGTACTGTCAGCCTCCATGTTGTATGACATATCATTTGTCTTTTAACACTCTGCATATAACAAGCATTGAGATCAAGTTATGCGTGCTTACTAAATCAACAGAAATACATTCATCGTCCCACACTTGAACGAGATGAAACTTGTACTGATGGATGATTTGCTAGTGTCCATCAATGATGATGGAACATCAGCCTCACACTTCATTTAGAGATTAATTTCCTTCTAAGATACACCTAAGAAGCTCAAACATCCATTTTACATGGGTTTAAAAGTGATTACATAAATTCATAGAACACTTATCAGGACTCACTGCAATCACTGGAATCTGCTACCATATATTGTTGAAGTGTCTCTGTATGCAAGCCCTAGTTTATTCTTCTTTAGGCACGTGCTAATGGTCACAGCTGGATCCAGACACTAAGCAAGAGAGACTTAATTCAACCTACTACCATCATTCCCATGTTTTCATCTCCCAGTTATACCCCATCTCAATCCACATCACAATACAGAAGAACTTCCTGTGGACATTAGACCACATTCCCTGTTACCTTAGAGTTCTCTCCAAGAAGCAAAACTCTGTGTGAGAGACCAAAGAGGCTGAGGACAAGTGTAAGGAGTTAATTTGCAAAGGCTAGGACAAGCGAGTTAGTGAGGAGCCTGTGTACTCATTAAAATTGCCTGCTTTCTAGCCCTCCATGCCTTGGACAGCCATGGGAACACACAGTTATTCTGAGATCAAGTCTTCCAGATGCCCAAAGTATATACACATTTTTTAATGTATCTACACATAGAATTAAGGCAACATCCACATGAATATCTGTCAAGGGTTAAGACTGAGCTGGCCACTAAGGCTGACTCAAACCAAGAAAATACAGATAAACAAAACACTTGAAAGTGGATTCAAAGGTTTCTGAAAAGTAATAGAGGTTTTTGAATAGTAACATACTAGCTCCTGATGTTTCTGATATGGGGAGAAAAATCTAACTTGAAGTTTCTCCATTTGGGATTTTTTGAGGGGTGTGTGTTGTTTTTGTTTGGTTTTTTTAAAGAAAATCATGGTATTTCAAATTTGTCTTTGAAAAATCTTTTGTCTTTTTATTTTTACATAGCAGAAACTGCTTCACAGTAGAATCCCTAGTAATTATGCCTACTGACTGAATATACACACAGTCATACTGCTGCTAGAATGAATGGCACTTACCAGAATAGAGTACACACTTAAAAATTCCTTGATAAGGTACAAATGGCCTTTCTATACAATAATAAACCCCATCTATGTGAAAATTTAGAAATCCAGACCTAGGGTGGTCCTGAGTGTGTCAAGATCCTAGGAGGGAAAGATATCACCTCTCATACACACACAATACACATATCCATCTTGGAAGAGTTAATTACAACTTAATACAAAAAGGCAAAAAAAGTTTTACACCGTTTCATTTATATTTCCTGGAATTCCAGGTATTTCAAATATGATAATTAGGCAGATGAATACATAGAATCTTACACAATATATCTACCCAGTACCTGATCAGATACTGAGACTGCAATGCAAAGACACCATCTTCTAAAACAGGAATAGTTAGACCCCACAACACATCAAAAAAGACCTAGTTAAGAAAAACAGGTGGTATATTGCCCAACACTTTTGCTCAACATTAATCATCACGCTGCCAAATTTTCCACCATAATTTAAAATTCTATGGCTTAGAAGAAAAAAAGCTGTCACTGAAATATCCTCAAAAGGAATCTCTTCTTTGTATCATGTTTTTTAGTGGGTTTTTTGTTGTTGTTTTGTTAGGTTTTTTTAAAAAGTCTTATTCAAAGGTTTTCCCTACTTTTACTTTGCTCCAGAAAGAACAAGAAAAAGAGCAGTCTCCCAGCTTTTATCTGCCTGTTTGATAATGAGGAGGGCAGGGACAAACTCCTAACAGGAGAATGCTAAAAAAGAAAACCTCATTACAGAAAAAAATATCTCAGGTAACTCATATCAGGTCTTACAACTTAACTGAGCACAGAACCCAACAGAGGAATGGCACACAGATCAGTTCCTCAAAACAACATAATTCTGTGGGCTTTCAGAAGTGATCAAAACTATCAGATACCATCTCCTCATTTTCATTTTATAGAAATTTCAAAATCACACTTGACAGAGTTACCTATGCCCCTGTAATTGGCATTTTCTTTCTCACTTGGACAACAGGCTGTAAATGCACCTGTGACCTCTAAGTTTTGCTGCAATTACTATTATTTTTTAAAAATGCCTATGGATTTGAAAGATTTTTTCATTATTAAGCATGTAAAAACTGAACTCTTTAAAATCTATATATTTGTTGATCAATGAGGAAAGAAGCAAGACTTCTTATGAGTATGTCACAATTTGAAATGTGAAGGCTGGAGACCCAGGCAGAGAGAAACCTTATAAAATTCAACAAGAGCAAGTATAGGGTACTGAGTTTAGGGAGGAATAACCCCATGTATCAGTATAGGTTTCAGGCTGAGGTGCTGGAAGGCAGCTCTGTGGAAAGGGACCTGGGAGTCCTGGTGGACAACAGGATGACCCTAAGCCAGCAATGTGCCCTGTGGCCAAGAAGGCCAGTGGCATCCTGGGGTGCATCAAGAAGAGTGTGGCCAGCAGATCGAGGGAGGTTGTCCGCCACCTCTACTCTACCCTGGTGAGGCTACATTTGGAGTACTATGTCCAGTTCAGGGCTTTCTGGTTCAAAAATGATAGGGAACTGCTAGAAAGGGCACAACAAAGGGCTACGAAGATGATTAAGGGACTAGAATATGTCTCTTATGAGGAAAGGCTGAGGGAGGGACTTGGGGCTTTTTAGTCTGGAGAAGGCTGAGGGGGAATCTTATCAATGCTTATATATACCTAAAAGGTGGGTGCCAGGAGGATGGGGCCAGTGTTTTTTTCAGTCGTGCCCAGTGGCAGGACAAGAGTTAATGGGCATAAATGTGAGCATCGGAAGTTCCATCTAAACACGAGGAGGAACTTCTTTACATTGAGGATGACAGAGCACTGGAACAGGCTGCCCAGAGGTGGTGGAGACTCCATCTCTGGAAACATTCACAAGCTGCCTGGACATCATCCTGTTCACCCTGCTGTAGGTGAACCTGCTTTGGCAGAGGGGTTGAACTAGATGATCCCCAGAAGTCCCTTCCAAGACGTAACATTCTGTGATCCTGTGCCACTTTTAGGTCACTATCTGTTTTCTCTATGTCAGATCTCTCTATAACCTGGAATAGAAGTTTTGAGTTGTGCTGTGGTGGGATCAAGAGCAAAGGAATGACATGCATCATCAGGAGAAACAAAATAATTTTAATACGGTACCCTAGTGTTTCAGTTGTTACCAAAACAATGAGGAAACCTTTCACTACCACTGATGTGATCAGTCAGTAAAATTCCCATGGCACTAATGAAATGCACCTACTTTCATAGTCAAACCACAACAAAACCCAAACACAACACACAAAATAAACGAAAAACCCTGATCATAGTTAATTGTTATTATTCTCCCTAAACATTTCGATTATAGTCCTCAGAAATGCCACTGGAACTTCACTGTTTCATGGAGTAACTGCTTCAAATTAGAGAATTTATCCATTAACATAGAAAAATTCATAACTGTACTTACATCCCAAGTTCAAGAAAGTACTTGCCACATACATAATTTTAAAGAAACTTAGAAAATTGATTTCAAATAACTCAACCTTTGTAAGCATGCATGACTATCACCATCTGAAAAGTGTACTCTAAGTATTCATACCTAAAATAATTTACTGTATCTTCCTCAATGAGGTCAATCAAATGTTCTGATAGGAAATCAGTTGCTTGCAGCATGGAATGTGCACAACAAAATAAATTACCAAAAGTGACACATTCCTCAGAACTTACTAGAGCATACGGGAAACATGCCAACAGTATGTTCTGTACTTTTTTTTGAGTCGGAACTATGGAGCCAAATAAAACGCAACTTACTTTTGTTCTGATCCATTTTTTGTGACACAGATAGACGGGTAGGACTTAATACTGGCAGAGTGGTCATCTTCTCCATGTTGTTGAAAGATGCACTTGTAGACGACAAAGTCGCCTTCTCTACAGTGGCAAACAGCTGGGTGCTGTCTTCAGAGCTCTCTGCCAACGTAGATTCATATGTAGGATCAGGACTGAGTACTGTGGCTTGAGTTGTGAGAGCAGATGAATTTTCCTGGAAAGTCTCTGTGTATATATTTAAGTTTGTGTTCATTTGGTCAGTGTGGGATAAAGGCGTGGTGGCCCAGGAAGAGGGCTGCATGCCGAGATCCATTGCGAGATCAGCCTTGGAACTGTTTTCAGTCATGTTTGGCAAAAGCACATCAGATGTTTCAATGTCACCGTGAGCTGTGAGGACCTCACTTCCATTTGAATAAAAGCATGTTCTTTCTAACACACCTACAAGAAAGGAAAAAGCACCAAAATTACCATCACCTGGAAGAACAAGTGTTAACAATGTGTTTTGGGACACTAATAATAAATACAATGGCACAGATTAAAAAGTAATGTTTCAAAAAGAGAACTAAAGTGAAGAATTCCATGCAGCAAGTTAAGAATTTCAAGTAGCAGATCAAAACAAAAGCTACAACTGCTGTAGGATAAATAGAGAAACATACAAATAAGCAAATGAATGCTTCCAAGAACTAAAAATGTTTTAATCTTACTTGTAGTAGGTCACTGAACTCTTACATGTTTAGAAGTACACAGGGTAATTTCAGGGAGCGCCAACACGCTCATTCTATCATAGTGTTAACATTACTAGGTTTTCTTCTCCTTTTATTTTGCATCATCTCTTGTTTTAAGAGTACCACCACCTTCAGAAAGCTAATTTTGAAGGGAACCAATACATTTTAAATGTATTTCCTAATCACTAACTTTTAAAATGGAATGAAGTATTGTTTTCTCCATATAGGATTAAGTGATATAACTACAACTGCTAAATATAAGTCCATAAGTTCTTTGTCATTCTTCTCTGATACTGGATTTTAAATATACGGTTGTATCCAAAATTTTAGGCACTTACTATGTTTTTTTTTCTCTTTTATCATATCTCAGAGAAATACAGGCTTTGCTTAGCTGTGTGTGTTGAACAGTTGCAAGTAATTACAATTCACAAATCAAAACAGCTGCATAACACTAAGGAGATGCATCCCATAAGCATCAGGGAATTAATTTTTAACCTTGACTATTACTGAAATATTTAAGTAATCCAAGTAATAAAGAAGATATTTTAAACACATACAAGAGATATATCTTAGTTGTCTGTAAGAAAAACTACAACTACTAACTTGATTTTTTTTAACCACATTAATATATTAGAGTCATATTTAATGCTAGAAGCATCACTGTATCACAATAGAAGAAAATTCTGGTAAAGAGCAAAAGTAATTTTTGCCACCAGCTAAGTCATGTAAAAGAGTTTAACAATCATAATAAACATACTTCAGCTAGACTTGATTACAAATAATTAAAGGCATCCCTCAAAACATAAAATTTCCCAACTGTTTTTAAGTACCCTGGCAAAACCTGATAATTTTAATAGTTTTTATTGTCTTCTACTAACAGTGATATTTAAGCGCTCCTCTCACATTGTTTCAAGACAATAAAGTAAAAACAAGGAGCGAAAAGTATTTGTCCTTTCCACTACAAGACACAAACAGAAGAACCACCTTGCCTTAGCCAAAATCCAAAGAAAAGACCTAAACCAAACCTTTCTCCAACTGAGCTTCATGTGGAAAGAAGAGTATTTTCTGCTTATCCTTTCAGCATCTTATTTCTCAACCTCACTACTAGCTACAGGTCCTCAAATCAAAAATATGGTCACACCTGAAGCATGTTAACAAAAATTTACCTCCTGTTGTTCTCTACAAATCCTCTGAACTCAAGGCAAACCACAGATTTTTCTTTCCACTCTGATGGAAAGATTGTTTTTTCCTAGCATTTGATATCGTTTCGATCCTCATTAGTTGCTTGGTACAGATGACTCTTATAAGTCCCACCACCATCTCTCCTGAGACCCATTTCCAGTTTGGTTATTGTGTTTACCAAAATGGGTAGTTGCATGATCACATCTCAGCCAGCCATCATTCACCCACCACCGCTCCAGGCTCTCTCCCTCGACAAACACACCGCTCTGCCAACTCCAGGCACCCCACGCAGCCCATTGTGAGCTCCTTCCCACTACTGTCACTGAATTCCTCTTCTCATCCCTTCATGCACTCTGCAGCTACACTAAATCAGTTGACCGGTCTGAAATTCGGGGACTGGGAAGGAGGAAATCTTAATTAATTACAGCTACAAACAACTAATGATGCCAGAAGAACTCAACTTGCAGTTACGGTCTGAAGTGACTTTGGGATGGACAGCTTTATAGGTCACAATAAAAAAGAATTAGAACAGCTGAGAAGGAGCAATCTTAGCATTTTCTTTTTCATTAAGTAACCTTTAACAATAGCGACTAAAAACAGTAAGAAAAACTTGTAGGATTCCTGAAATATAATGAGGTTCAATGAAAAGAGTTACTATTTGAGATTTACCATATCCTCGTTTATCCAGCTGGGGTTGTTTTAGCTCCAGTGTCAGTAACTGTGGTAAATCTTTATGTCTAACTTCTACTGGAAAAACCCAGGGGAACTTTATACACATACATGTTAAGGTTTCTGTTTTTTCCACCAGCAAATGTTCATAATTCAGTGGGATTTGAAGGAATTTACTGTGTGTATTCTACAGAAGCAACTAAAAATCTCCCACCTGCAAAGTACTTCAGCAGCAATTTTTCTTGCTGGGGTCCTCTGGTCAGGCCAAACCTGAAGAATGAATGTGCTCTCGTTTCACAAAGAGGGACCAAGAGTAATACAATTTGCTAAAATCTAAGATACTGTGACTGATTCTGCTCAGAAATTGTGCTCACTCATATGTAGATTTACTTGGATGCTTTGATTCCAAATAAAGCTTTGAATCTCTATAGCTCAGAAGCTTACTTTGTTTCAAGTTTCAAAGTTCAGTAGTTTTTTCTGTAGCTTTCAAAAAGTTAAAATGAGCTATGTTTCCTCCTTTGGAATAGAGTGTAATTATTTTTCCATAACTCAAGAACAGCTCAAGGGATTTTTTTTCACATTCTCTCTCCTCCTCCTTAGTCTCATCTCTTCTCCTCCATTCAACACAAAAATACAAAAAGCCTAAAAAGTGTCGGTCCCAAAGAGCTATGAATAATGATTTAAAGTAACAATTATTATATATCACTCAGCAAAATAGCATTTTACAAGACATTACAAGACGGGTAAACTCTTGAAGGAAGTTTAAAAAACCCTTTTGGTTTAATGCAATGGACCAATAAATAGTGTTAAGGAAAATATCGAAGTTACCCATTGGATTCTATCCTCTCACCACTCAGCTTTACTTCATTCTTTTTCTGGAACTACAAAAACCAGCTACGCCAGGCACTACCTTTAGGTAATTTACTTCTTTCACTGAGATTCCCAAATGCTTGTTTGCTTCTTCAACCTATCTTTCCAACGATAGCATTTTTTGTTCTATTTTCACAGTTTCCTAGTGATAAAAATTGCCCTTCTCTTCCTGACAGGTGTACCACACAATGAACCTCTTCTACACAAAAGGCCTTCCTAATTTTATCATCTCAGATGACAATGAGTAGTCTTAAAATTCATTTTAACACTTCTTTTCCCCCGCAAAATAACCTAAGTCTGGGCTCTGGTGCTTATGCCATTGAGAGAGGTTTGTGTAGATCTTGATTTGGCATTCATCACTGGCCAGCTTGACATGGCAACTCTGTTTCCACTTAGTATGTGATGGTTTTGGATCACTTTCCTGAGTCACCTTGTTCTCCCACCATGTTTTCCTCCTAACTTCTCATCTTCCCAATGCATTTTGGGGAATTCATGCACTTAATTCCAGGCTATGGAGTCCACTCCCTGGGTCAGGCTCTGTCGTGGGTTAGGGCTGGGCCGGCCT
>NW_009710745.1:0-40715 GCF_000703405.1 Apaloderma vittatum | reverse complement strand
TGAAGAGGAAGGGCAGGCAGCTTTTGAGCTCCAAAATTAACATAAGGAGATGTGGCCGAGCGTGCTGAGCAGCCGGAGTCCCCGTGAGAAACAGCCAAGCCCTGTGCAATAACTTTGTTAGGATCCCTGGGTGCAGCCAACTGAGAATATGGGGCCTCTCACTGAAGTCACTTCGGTTTTTTGTGATCTGGTGAAATCTGGTCGAGCTCTGTTTGCTTTGTGCTGCACTGGGAATGCAGGGGCTCCCTCCTGGATTGCTCTGGCAGCAGTCCTGCTCTGTCCCAGCAAGGGACTTGATGTGAATGGTTTAAGATACCTGTGGGCTTCAAAATCAAATAAAATGCAAAATACGAAACTAATCGTAATGACTGCACTCACTTTCGTCTCTGTTACTTCCTGCTCTAGAAATGGATTCTGAAGCCCTTAAAAAATACTCAGCATTACATCCTAAACCTGCTGGACTTACTCTTCAATATGGCACTGCTGGGTTTCGCACCAAAGCTGATCAGCTTGATCATGTCATGTTCCGCATGGGCCTGCTGGCAGTTCTCAGGTCCAAAGCTGTGGTTTCTACTATTGGCATCATGGTTACAGCATCTCACAATCCTGAAGTAAGAACAACATTTTCTTTAGAAGTGAAGTAGATCTTACCTGTCTGGTGGAACCAAAACTCTTCATGCTACTGAGAGACCAGACCCTGAAGGTGCTTGGACATGCTTAAAACATGTGGTTAGCCTGCTCCCTGTAATGATCTCCAGCATGTTTGAAGTTACTTTTCCTGGTATACACAAGTGTAATTTTCTCTCGTGGAAATGCTATAAGGTAGGGAATCCGTAATGTTGACAAGCCTGGAGTACCCTTGAGAAGAGATGAATCTTTGAGCAAAATTTGCAAGTTTAAAAAGTAGAGAGGCAGCAGTTAGGAACCAAGTGTTTAGACTTCTGCTGCTGTGGAGCATTCCAGGTCTTTAGAATCTCCCCTTGTGCCATTTTAATGTAAAGTGAATTTCATACCATAATAATAAGAGGGGGGAAAAGGATTAAATAAACAGCTAAGCTATTGCTTCCCAGAAATGCTCCACATTTTAAAGAAGCAGTGTGATTGAACCATGTTTTGGCTGTCTTCAAAGAGATTTTGTTAAGTTTCCCACTTTTACTATCTTTTGTTCTTTTTTTCTTCTAAGGAAGATAATGGTGTAAAGCTGGTTGATCCTCTTGGAGAAATGCTGCACCCTTCCTGGGAAGAGTATGCCACACAACTAGCGAATGCAGAGGAGCAAGAATTACAGAAAATAATAACTGAGATCTGCCAAAAAGCAGCAGTGAACCAGCACAAAGAAGCTTTAGTTTTTATTGGTAGAGACACCAGGTAATTGCAGAATGTTGTAGATCTAGGCTGCCAGCATTTTGTTTGTGGGTGCTTTTGGATGTTTAGCCCTCCACAGCCAGACCATGCTTTTTTTTTTTTAATACGTAGTCTGCTACCTTTAAATTTATGATAATAGCAAGAAACAAAAGTTTTCTGGTGATGTTCCTGTATTAGCTTCCCTGATAGTTATGAAAACTTCCTAGGACTGTTTCTGAACTGGATGCTTTATTGTAGACTTGTTGACTATTGTTTTTTTTGTCCGTACTGTGTGACGTCTGCGTGTGTTCAGGATTTTACTTGTCTTTGCAATTCTCTGGGGTGGTGGCTTGCAAACTTCTTTATTGGAAGGCACCTACAGTAGAAAAAGGTATGGGTTTCTTCCTGTTGGATCTAAGTCTACTGGCAGGAAGCGTGTAGAGTCTTTATCCACGTATGCTTCCTCGCCAAGTCCGTATGCAAATGTCTTCTGCAAAGATTGTCTTTTGTATTTGTTGTTTTCCAGGCCAAGCAGCGAGAAACTTACACAGTCGGTAATAGATGGTATCTCTGTTCTAGGTGGTCAGTACCATGGTATGTTGTTAAACTTTTGCAATTCTAGTCCTCTAGTCTGATATCAAGTTTTTTATGTGAATGTGACTCCATTATGTAGATGTGAAGCAGTAGCCCAGATACCATTTTCATTTTTGCTTCTAACGATCTTCTTTCAGGGCAGTTGTATGGCTTTAATGCAAGGTGGGGTTAAACACAGCAGTGGTGTTTTACAAATCGCTTGTGGTGGTGCAGACCCCTTCCACCTCACCTTCTAGGCAGCGTTGCGATTTTGGCACTTGCCATTGCCTTATTGTTTAATTACAAAATGCAGTGGGCATTTTGCTTGAATTGCAGCTAGATGATTGAAATTAGATGATTGAAATTAGATGATCCTTAAAGTCCTTAGGGAGGTTGGAGTAAATGATCTCTAAAGCCCCTTCCAACCTAGGCCATTCTATGATTCTATGATTCTTTCCAGCCCAAACCATTCTATGATAACAGATCTGGAAAAAATTCATATGGGTTTCCTGTACTGCATTTTCCTTTTTATTGTAGAATAGCAAATACTGTACAACTTTTAAGGGGGAATTAATTTACCATTCTTTTTCTGAATATTCTAACTTTTATTTTATGCTAGATTATGGCCTGGTAACAACTCCACAGCTGCATTACATGGTTTGCTGTCAAAACACCCAAGGGCAGTATGGGAAAGCAACACTGGAAGGTTATTATGAAAAACTATCTAAAGCTTTCACGGAACTGATAAAACAGGTGAATACTGGGTGTCATCTTTGTCATACAAATTTACAAAATTAGTGTCTTCTGTTTGTTAGCCTGTTTGGGTCTCAAGTTTCAAATTTAGTACGTCTCTAGATGTGGTTTCACAAGGGTATAAGTTCACTTTGCCTCTTCTTTCCTTGTGCTAAGTCTCCCAGCTCTGGAGAGAGTCAGAGGCACCTGAAGGTTGACTGTGCCAATGGAATAGGAGCCCTGAAACTATCAGAAATGGAGCCCTACTTTCCAAAGGAGATGCTAATTCACCTATATAATAATGGAACCAAGGAGAAGCTCAATCACTTATGTGGTGCAGATTTTGTGAAAGTTCACCAGAAACCACCTAGAGGTATGTAATCAGTAATTTTTTACCCTCTCCAGATCTGAAGGCGCAGGGTGTAGCAGTGGTGCGTGATCTTCATGTGAGCCAAGCTCCCTGTCTCTTGCTAAGTGACTGCATGAATGGTTCTGCTTGTGCAGTGGAAAGAAAGAATCACACAGCTGGGTTTGTCATGTCCCTAGTTTATGTTAGTTTAAATTGATTGGAGGAGTATGGTAAGACTCCGTACTGGTTGAAATACATTTGACAATCTGGTCTGAACGTGAAGCTGATGGAGTTCAAAGATCAGTCAGGCCTGACCTACTGTTATTTACTTTACTTCCCTTTGTGTTATCAAGAAACATTTACGTTGTGGGCTGGGGTTGCAGACACTTTTCCAGGTTCCTGAGGAAGAGCTGCGATACTTAACATCTTGGTGCCAGCAGGCTTACTGATATCAGACAGCGAGGAAATGGTTTCAACCAGTTTCCTGCCAAGTGCATTAAAGAAAATCTCTGAGCTGGGCAAGCAGGCTCGTTTGGCTATTAGGTTATCTGAGGCTAAACTCGGTTCTACATTTGACAAATGCATCCTTGCTGCATCTGCTAGCCAAATCTGAAAACCAGGGTACAGTGTTGTTCCCCACTTGCCACGCTGCTTCTGTGCTGGAGAAATGCGGGAAGGGGAGCAGCAGTCCCTGCCAGAGATGGCTTCCTCTGTGTAATATCTGGATCTTGGCTTTAACTGGGAGTGAGGAGAGATTTCTTGGTCCTTTCCATGCAGGGATGTGCTCTGAAAAGAAAATGCAGTTTCCTAATCATTCATTGAAATAAATTATTTGATTTCTCTCAAGTCTTAAGCATGAACAGCTTCCTGTTTAAAGTCATACAGAGCCTCAGCCTGATAAATGTTGCAGTTGCCATTTCCTCGTGCTTTAGCTTGAGGACCTCAGTGACAGTGGAACATATGGTCCTGTGTTGCTGTAGGCATGCAGGAGAAGAAACAGCATGTTTTGGGGTATAATTTCCTTTGCACTGAAGGATGAGGTGTCAGCAACATGTGCCAGTTGTCCTGTCTGCTTGTGTACTAAAATGCTTTTTCCCAAGAAAGGGTTACAGGATGCAACATGTCCTTTGGAGCTCCCTGTTGAGTTCCTGATGGACTTTGAAATCAGCCTAGGGAATGGCCAGCTGCAGTTTCTGAGAAACAGACTCTAAGGTTAGTGTGGCTGGCACCTTAAAGAAAAGCAAGATGTACCTTACTAAAAGAACAGTTCATCTTTGTCTGGCATTGCTGTGTCAGGTCGTGACTGCTTCCTAGCTGTTTCTCTACTAGTATTAAGCCTGGAAAGTTTTCGGGGCAATTACTCCTTATACATTCTATACATTGTTATGTAAACTGAATATCAAGGAGACGAAATGTGAGGTGTTTTATAGCCACCAGATACGCTTTTGTGGTTTTTGGACAACTCTGAGAAATCTGGGTGATGTTTGTTTTGGAAGGGAGTGTTTTTTCAACGGTAGGATTTACGTGCCACCTCCTGTTGTAATTAGCATTTCAACGATGACTTTGCTGACATGGGGATGCATGCTTGTCTTACAGTAGGAAAGCACCTCTCCTGTGTGAAAGAAAACAAAGGAGAGATTCAAGTCTGTCAGGTGGGAGTGGAATAAAATTCAACAGACTTGAAATATTTTCTTAAGAAAAGCACTTTTGATGCAGGAGAAAAATAGTTAATTCCCGTGTGTATTGGAGGGTGAAGTACGTAGTAGCATTATAGCAAGAGTGTACAGTGGACCTGCCATGTGTTAGGAAATACAGGTGACAGGGCTCTGGAGCCCTGCTCTGCCTAACTGTGGCTTGCCCTCAGGCCCAGGCGTGCATAGTGTGCCACGGCCCCCCTCAAAGAAGCAGTCAGGGAAGGCTGGGCAAGTGCCCTGTGTCCAGCTGAGGTCAGCCAGTGCCACTCACTGCCTCGAGCTCTTCTCTGGCTGTCTGCACACACCGACTTGCTCCGCTTCACAGCGGGGGGAAGCGATTCACCTCAGTCTCTGAGTGACTCTGTTGTCTGTGGTGACTAAGTGCATGAGAAAAGGATTTTAACTTTATGCTATATTTGACATTAAGCCCTTATTTCCAAAATTTAGAGATGTGACTACACACGGACTGATCTTCATACACATCTGGGGAGAAGACATAGTGTTAAAATATTTAGAGAACCTGCATTTTTGATACTAGTATTTAGGATGGGAATATGCACTTTTCAGTTGCCATTCAATACAGCTTCCCTGTTGCAAGTCTCCTTAGTGAAGGCAAAGTCTGTTTCGGAGCATTGGTTTTATGCTTGTGTGTGTGTGTGCCTGCACAGAGCTAATTTCTGCATGAGATCCACACTTGAACTAATTTAGACATTTTTTATCTTTTTATATCTCTAACTTGCATGTGTAACTCTGTGTGCACTAGGGCTAGACATGAAGCCCAGTGAGAGATGCTGCTCATTTGATGGCGATGCAGATAGAATTGTTTATTACTATAAGGATGCAGCTGGCCATTTTCACCTAATCGATGGAGATAAAATAGCAACTTTAATTAGTATCTTCCTTAAAGAACTTCTTGCCAAGGTAACTCCAGCGTATGAAATGAATGCTGACACTTTAACTTGTAACATGTAAAATAGTCTACGGAAGCCGTGTTAGTTTGTATATCTGTGGTCTTTCTACATCTACATGAAGTGAACCTGGTTTAAAAAGAGATCAGTCGTGTACCTCGTTGGTATGACCAGAATGTTGTTTTCACAAGAGTGTGATTTCCACACTCCAAATAAAAATCTGAGCACTGATATTTTAAGCCAGAATGTTTTCTTAGTGGGAGAAAACCAATTTCAATGTACAGGGTATTGATATTCCATTATCTTTGTTTCAATGTCTTTCTTTAATTTTTCATTACTTTTGGGTTCACTCAGCTCTGTGGAGGTTCGACATTCCATTTGCAAGAGAACTTGGTTGTGGCTGTCAAGGGGTTTTGTATGTCATCATTTCAAAACCACTATCTGCTCCATATCATCCTCTTCCTATAAGGGAGAGAGAGAAAAAGCTTTTCTTTTTCAGAAGTCCTCTTAGACCTGGTATCTATGATACTAAACCTAGATCCATTTTTTTTTCTTAGAGGCCAGCTCTATTCTCACATGGTGGCAGGGAAGCTGACCAAGTGAGAACAGCTCGTGCTTGCCACCAGCCTTTGCTTGCTTTGCACTGGAAGCCTTGACTTCACTGCTTGTGTATATGGCCTCAGGTCATGCCAGTGCACTGAGTGTGCTGAATTGGAAAAAGGGATTTGGAAAGCCTAAGCTTGGAGAGCTGCTTCAAGTCAGCCACAAAAAGAAAAAGTGATATACAAAGATTTGAACAGAATTCATGTGATCTTAAATATAGAAGTTGTCTGTGACCTGGTGCCTTCCTCTGATGCGTGGGAGTTTTAGGTGTCTGTAGGATAATCTATGTTTAATAATTCTGATTATCCTTCCATTTATCCTACTCATCTGACTATGTGCCTATGGGGCAGTAAAGTACTTATTGGTTTTCTCAGGTGGGACACACCTTAAAGATGGCTGTGGTACAAACAGCATATGCCAATGGGAGTTCGACACGCTACCTCGAGGAAACACTGAAGGTATTCTTCATTTTGTTCCTGGTAGTTTTCTACAAATGTTGTTCACTGCAAATTTCTTTACTTTTAAAGTAAATGCTACTGTAATGTGATGGCTGGGAACACTTAAACTAGGCTAAAATAAATAACTCTTTCAAACCTGCAGCAGCAACTAAGTTCTTGGTGGTAAAGGAGACGCAAGAGAGCAAAACTGAAAAGGTTCTAGGCAGCTTTCTCTAGTTTAAAAAAAAACTGCAAAAACTGAACAATATCCCTTGTTATTTCTGGAACAAGTTGAAGACTTTATGGCTTTGCAACGAAGTGAGTAGGTAAAGACTCCTAGGACAAGCAGAAATGGGTTTAAGTTGAAGGAGAATAGATTTAGATTAGATCTTAGGAAGAAATTCTTCAGTACGAGGGCGGCAAGACTTTGGAATAAATTGCCCAGAGATGTTGTGGCTGCCCCCTCCCTGGAGGTGTTCAAGGCCAAGTTGGACGGAGCCTTGAGTAGCCTGATCTAGTTGAGAGGCGTCCCTGCCCATGACAGGGAGGTTGGACTAGATGATCTCTAAGGTCCCTTCCAGCCTAGGCCATTCTATGATTCTGTGATACTTTGACACTGGTCATTTCATACACTGCAATAGGAAATGCTCACTACAGAATGTATTAGTTCAGTTTGAATAGAAATTGGGTATGTTGCTGGAAACCATAAAATGAATAGGGTTTTTTTTTGGTTTGGTGTTTTGCTTACTTATTATTTAAAAAAAAAAAAAGTCAGACTCTAATTTCCACTTGAATAAATAAAATATTCTTTTTAATCAGGTGTGCGGAAATAGTAGATAACTTTAGCTCTGGGGAGTCAGTAGTTGTGAAACAGAGGTTGGTTGCAGTGGTCTGCCTGGGCTGGTGCTTGGTTCCTGGCCCTTCACCTGCAGCTCCTGTCTACTGAGGAGAGTCCCTAACACTCATTACTTCTCTATATGCCCTTGGGCTGCAGGTACCTGTGCACTGTGTCAAGACAGGAGTGAAACACTTGCATCACAAGGCCCAGGAGTTTGATGTTGGTGTTTATTTTGAGGCAAATGGACATGGTACAGTAAGTATAAGCATGCAGTGCATATGATCAATCAATATGTACAAAATTTTAATTGGATTAGTTTTTTTCACTCTGTGTTTACATTTATGAACAAGATTTTTTTCTTCTTGTTTGAGAACAGACTTGTTTTCCCCTTCTGTATTTATCGTAGCATTGTCACCAAGTCCTTTGTGTTTTGTGTGAGGATTGAAATTCATGGTAGCAAATGTTAATGATGTTTTTTGGGGCTTAAATGGTAAAAATCTTGTCATCATTGCTGCACATATCCTAGTTCATGATGTGGGCTGATCTTGACAAGCTCTCTTCTTTTTATTGTAGGTATTATTTAGTAAAGCTGCTGAAACTAAAATAAGACAACTGGCAAAAGAGGAGAAAGATGATGAAAAAAGAAAAGCAGCAAAGGTGCTAGAAAACATGATTGACCTGATAAATCAGGTAAAAACTGAGAGAAACAAATCATTGTATTGACAGTCGTGGGGCTAACCCTGTTTGTGAGTACCTGTCAGGCTACTGCTGGAGCAGGCAGTAGGGTGCCATGGTAGAAGGGGCCAGGAAAAGAGGGCAGGAACAGTCATGTTTAGAAAGATGTAATGTTTTTTCATGAGTGGATGCAGAATGCTTTCAGGTGGTGCAGTCGTCTGGTGTCAGGACTGAAAGAGGGAGTGGGATACCAGGGGAACTTAGCAATAGGATGCAGCTTGCTCATAGTTCAACAGCAAATTGAATCTTTGAGCATCCTTCACCTGACATTTTTCACTAACTTACGCTGCTGTACGGGAGGATGGGGGTGTTCCAGTGCCCATGTCCACCCAGCCCTGGGGCTCCTTGCCTTTGCACAGATGTTAGTTGTCTGAGCTGGTGCCAAATCGCACTTGACAGGCCAGCTTTAAGCATCTTGACCCCAGAACAAAGGAGAGGTGCTAGTCTTCCTCAGGAGAGGGGAGGACTAGCGCTTGCCCTTGGCAGAGCTGTACAAGTATCTGCTGTTCTCCTTACTACAGGGTCAGTGTAGTAAGGAGGAAGATACCAAAGCAACAATGGGACTGAGATGAGTCAGCCTGGCTACGTTGTCACTCTCTCCAGCTGGAAGTGTATTGAGCAAATCATGGCTTTGTTCCTTCCCTGTTAGACTGCTCAAGTGTTTCTTCTTTTCTTGTTAACAGACGGTTGGTGATGCCATCTCAGACATGTTGGTTATTGAAGCAATCCTGGCTTTGAAAGGTCTGACAGTGCAACAGTGGGACGCCTTCTACACCGACCTTCCAAATCGACTGCTCAAAGTTCAGGTGAGTGACACACCATAGAATCATAGAATGCATTGGGTTGGAAGAGACCATTAAAGGTCATCTGATCCAACCTCCCTGCAGTGAGCAGGGACGTCTTTAACTTGATCAGGTTAATCAGAGCTCCATTCAGCCTGACCCTGAATGCCTCCAGAGATAGGGTCTCCACCACCTCTCTGGGCAACCAGTTCCAGTGTTTCACCATGTTCACAGAAAAGAACTTCTTCCTAACGTTTAATCTAAATCTACCGTCCTCTAATTTAAAACTATTGCCCCTCATCCTATCACCACATGGCCTTAGTCCCTCCCCAGCTTTCCTGTAGGCCCCCTTCAGGGACTGGAAGGCCACTGTAAGGTATCCTTAGAGCCTTCTCTTCTCCAAGATGAACAGCCCCAACTCTCTCAGCCTGTCTTCGTAGGAGAGGTGCTCCAGCCCTCTGATCATTTTTGTGGCCTCCTCTGGCCCTGCTCCAACAGGTCTATGTCCTTCTTGTCTTGGGGGCTCCAGAGCTGGATGCAGTACTGCAGGTGAGGTCTTACCAGAGTAGAGGGGCAGATGCAGCCTCTCTTTGATCATCTCTTTGATGCAGCCCAGGATGTGATTTGCCTTCTGGGCTGTGAGTGCACATTGTTGGCTCAACCATGCTGCCTCAGGTTACAGCAGTCTTGTGGGACCTTGCTGTGAGGATCTCTTTCTGCATGTATATAGATAAGCTTGATTTTAAAACTGAAACAGCCCACTGAAGAGCAGATGTAGGCCAAACAAGCCAGAGGAGGGACCAGAATTTCTCTTGGATTAAAATAAAAATATGACTTATATAAATGACAAAACAATAGCCACCTATGTTAAATGGAAAAACTTGACCAAAACTGTTTGAATTTTAACTTAGAATTCCTTCCTTAACTTCCAAAGTAGAAAAAAAATCCTATTTTTCTACAGCCTCTCTTGGGTAGCTGGATTTTTCTTGCTGTGCCACTTGGTATGACTTGAATATTCAAGCTCTTACTTCTTTGTCTTCTCCAGTATTCAGACACAGAGCTTGAGCAGAACAGGCTCCCACATGGTGGCATTCTATTAGGTGCAGGAAGAGCCTCTGGTCTCTAAGGAGTTTCATAGAATTATAGAATTGTCAGGGTTGGAAGGGACTTTAAAGAATATCTAGTTCCAACCCCCCGCCATGGGCAGGGACATCCCCCACTAGATCAGGCTGCTCAGAGCCCCATCCAGCCTGGCCTTAAAAACTTTCAGGGATGGGGCTTCCACCACCTCTCTGGGCAACCTGTGCCAGTGTCTCACCACCCTCATGGGGAAGAACTTCCTAACGTTCAATCATCTGAACCGACCCATCTCTAGCATTAATCCATTCCCTCTAGTCCTATCAGTATCTGACATCCTAAAAAGCCCCTCACCAGCTTTCTTGTAGGTGCCCTTGAGATACTGGAAGGCCACAATAAGGTCTCCTCAGAGCCTTCTTTTCTGCAGACTGAACAACCCCAACTCTCTCAGTCTGTCTTCACAGGAGAGGTGCTCCAGCCCTCTGATCATCCTCGTGGCCCTTCTCTGGACACGCTCCAGCACGTCCAGATCTTTCTTGTGCTGTGGCTCCAGAACTGGATGGCGCTCCATGGGGTCTCAGGAGAGTGGAGGGGGAGAATCACCTCCCTTGACCCGCTGGCCACGCACCTCTTGATGCAGTTTAACCTTTCTGATCCACTGGGAGAAGCTGCGGCTTCAGGTGAAGCTCACCAAGGAGGCGTGTGCAGAACCGACCTTCTTTGCAAACCAGGCAGCTGAGTCTGATCATGACTTGGTTACTATGTGCCGACCAGGGATCCCAGGGATCCCAAAATGTTTGAGTTAAGCAGGGAACTCCCAAACTGAGCTTGTAATAGGCAGTGCAACCATAGAATCATGGAACTGAATCATAGAATTGTCAGGATTGGAAGGGACCTTAAAGATCATCTAGTTCCAACCACCCTGCCATGGGGGGGTTGCAACCATCAAAACCTGTGACCTTTTTTGGCCTCATCACACAGTTCCAGCACACAAATAATTTGACTTTTTTTCAATGCTGCAGGTTGCAGACAGGCGGGTTATTGACACAATGGATGCAGAAAGGCGTGCAGTTACACCTCCGGGGCTACAGGAGAAAATTGATGCACTTGTAAAGAAGTACAAATTGTCACGAGCGTTTGTCCGCCCATCAGGAACAGAAGATGTAGTTAGAATATACGCTGAAGCAGACACACAGGTCAGAGCTTAAACAACTTGTGTATGAAGTGGATTTGTTTAACTATCTTCTGCTAGCAGTGGGTGATGGAGGAAGTCTGTTTACATACCTGTCATTTAATCACACCTAACAGGTGCTAGATTCGGGGAGAAGAAAGTAGTGATCACAGAAAGTCTCTTTGGATTTTCTTTTATTTGTTACAGTGATGTTTTATCTTTTCAATGTTCATCTTTAAATGTAAAATATTTATAAAGGCACATTTGATACTAGATGATGCTGTAAAGTAAAACAGTCCTCCAAGTCCTCAGGGTTAAGAAGGAAGTTACCAAAGCAGCTCGTAACTGCATGATTTCATAAGAGGTAAAATAAAAAAAAAAAAATAATTTGGCTGCTGTTAAGTATTAGCGCATGTGTAAATGTAAGGTGAAGAGCAAAAGCAGCAGTCCTGCTCTCCCCCCTTCTCATGCTCCTGCCCACTTCCTTCTGCCAGCATGACCACAGTGGCAGAAGGCACCTCAGGATGAGAAGGCAAGCCTAGGGAACACAGCGTTTGCAGGAAAACACTTGCCTTAACAGCAGGTATTTGTTCTCACCTTCTCATGTCGACACCACTGCGACTAACTTCTGAAATGTTCCACAGGAGAATGCAGATGCCCTCGCCCACGAAGTCAGCCTGGCTGTTTACCACCTTGCTGGTGGAAAAGGAGCACCACCCCAGCCTATGTAACAAATGGTACAACTGCAGTTACTGCTCGTACCTTGACTTATTTTTTTTTATACTATTTTCTTTGCCATTTGCTGACATGGACATAACCCTTCTTGAGAGTAGCAAGGATTAATCAGAATTGAGCAGAATATTGTTTCACTGCTGCTTTACCTCTGTTAGCAACTTCTTAATGAGAAGCTCTTGCTGCTGAATCTTCACCCCGCTTCTGCAAGTTTGCCTGACTTCTGAAGCTGAGGTGGCTTAGAGGTGACTCACATTTTCAGAGTCAGTGCCCAGGTCATGCCCAGAAGGAATTCCGCCCTGCCCCCAGCTTTTTGCATTGGTTATTGTCACCTTGTGCCCCAAGTCCAACTCCCTCCACCCTCAGCGCACCTGTGGCAGCAGCATCTGATGGGCTCTTTTGTGACTGAGCTCGTGGCAGCGAGAAATCATCCCAGCAGAGACGTCATCCCACCTTTCCCCTACAACCACAGCCTGTGTGTGCAAACAGCAGAAGGCAGAGGCTGGCACTGGCCTTGAGATTCAGCTGGCCTCAGTTCAAGGGGGAAACAATATAATGGAAAAGTGCATTTGCAAATAATAATAATGTATTATTGCAATAATCTCTTCACTGGATACTTTTATGAAAGTATTACTTAGAAAGCAATTTGCAGCACTGGAATTTAGAATCACTTTTAAGAGGGAGGGGACAGAGACAAGTTTGTCTTCTGTGGCTCTTATGACTCCCCAGCAGCATGAAGGGGCAGGACCAATGGGCCATAATGTTTTAAATACACAAATATCCTCCTCTGCATATTTCAGCTCAGGGTATCTACCTCTGACAAACATATTTTTCATTGTAGTCCTCTAGTAACTCCCTGCATAACAGCATTTTCCAGATTGTTAAATAAGCACAACTTCAACTGGACAAAAAACCAAAAAAGACAAAAATAAACTGGAAACAAATTGAGAAAATGTGCACCTTGTATTTGTTTTAGGCTTTTTTTAAAGACAGAACTCAAGACAACAAAACATGTACTGTAAAGAGTAGGCACCATAATCAATATGAGCCACCAATATTTAAAGTTGATTCAGGCCACATCCAGAACTTTTATTTACAAATATTTAACTTAAATACAACAATAAGTATTTCATTACATACAAAGTAAGAAAAGAATACTATACAACTGGGAAAGATACATTTTTTTATTTAAATAGTTACACTACATATAAGCTGAGCAGTATCAGTTTGGTTCATGTTTTTATGACGCCTTCAAGAAAATCCTTCTCAACCATTTCTTCTATCTTTTGTCTTGCTTTGCTGGAGAAGGTCTTGAGGTTCTCCATTTTTATGTCCTTATTCGGAAAACAGTTGGGATAAAGGACAGGGCTCCCTGAGTGTCCAACGCATCTGCTTGTGACTTTGCTGTTAAAAACTTGGCTGAGTACGTTGAAGAAAGGCAGAAGCTGCTCAATGCTGCGAACGGTGTAGATGGTTAAAAGCAAGTGACCTGGCTCCCAACTTAGTGTTTTCCCTGAGCTGTCCTCCTCTGGGTTTTTCTGTAAATAGAGATAAACGGGAAACAATACAGAGAAAGCACAGGTGAAAATAAAAGCCTAATGCCCAATAGAGTTTTTTTTCCATATTCCAAAAATATTTGTCCTAGCAACAAAATACACATATGCCGGAGTGCGACTTTCAAAGCAGCTCTCCTGCTCCTCCTCTCTCCATCCTGTGAAGCCCCAAAGCATGGCAGCCCCTGGCCTGGGCACCCACCGTGCTGCCCCTGCTGCAGCGTCCTGCTAGTGAACATCAACAGCCCAGGGCGGGCACAGCCAGCACCGCAGCTGCTCAGTGAGCTGTGTGCTATTTCAGCTGCTTCCCAAAGCAGGCTGGCCTCCGGTAACGTTCCCACATCACCCAACTGCTGGTGTTGGTGACAATAAGCCCCAAAGGAAGTTAAAATAGAAACAAAGCGTTTTCACTGTGGAGCTGGGGCTCAGAGTTTTCAGAAAGAGCAAAAGCAGCGCCGTTTTAAATATCTAAATAACACACATGGAGGCTCTGAGCAAACACTTGACTTTGTCTGCGAAGGAAAAGGGTTCAGTTACTCATTCTCTGAAGACCTCAGCTACACACCTTCTGTTTCACGGGGGGAATTTCAAGAGAGAATTTCAGGAACCCCCCCCCAGTGAAGGCAGCAGTCACACACCAGATGCTCACAGGCAGTGTCAGGACACAGCTGTAACCCCATTTAGGGTTGCCTTAAATATCTGCATACTAAAATACCTGAGCACTAACATCCAGCTGCTTATATGGCACTCTTCACTCATTCAATTTTTTTTTTTCCTTTGAGTCGAAAACCATTCAAGGCTAGACAGTAAGGTACTATCACCAACAGAAACACCTTGTCTGGATTGCTACTGACAAGCCAGTATGGGAGAGCTTCTACCACAAAGTGGTGTTCCAGCAATACTGTTTTTTCCCTGAGAGCAGAGAAAAAGAAGCAGAAAGGGCACAATGAGGAGCCACCTCTTGATCCACCTCTGACCAGCACCTCCCTCCTGCTGCCCTGGCAATGCCTTTGCCAAGGTGGGGAGTCCAAGACTCATGAAGGCTCCACAGCAGCTCCTGAAGAGTGGGCTCAGTCACCAAAGAAGCGTGAGGGGAGAGATCAGCAGTGGGAGCAGAGCCTAAGGTATGGATTGCTAGTTGCACAGCCTTGGAGAAAACAGGTTTTCTTCAAGAGATGATACTTCTGCAAATAGAGTTTTCGCCCTTTAAATGAAGCAACTACCCTGCAGTTCGGGAGCCTACATGGCACTCATATCATAAACCCCAGGTAGATTAAAATTAAATATGAACGCATTTAACTGGGTGCTCTGGCTCCCTGTCACAGAGGATCGCAGCTCTACCAGCCTCAAGAAAAGATAGGCTCATCATGAACTAGAACAAAGGGAAGTCTGAATTCCAACACAGAGTTGTTGATGCTTCCTACTTTTAACGAAGCTACAAGTTCTTCAAGCTTCTCCTTTAAAAACTTCACACAGAAGAGAGGCTTTTCAGTACTCCACCGTGCTGAGCATTACCCAGCGGTGAGCACAGGCCACCTCCAGCACACGGTGAGCGCCAGTGCCACACAGCAGCCAACCAAATGGGCTGCACGTGCAGATGCCATTTCTCCTTCAGCAACAAAACATAACCAGCCCGAGCCATTTCCTCATGGCAGCATCTGCTAAGTGAACACCTGTAATTCCTCAGATGCTTAGAACAACAGTTAATCTGGCAGAGGCTGATTAAGGGTTGTTTCACACCTGCCATTTGGCAAAAAATACCATATTTAATTTTGTGATGACTTGTGATCTTAATGCTTAGAACTAATGTTAATTTTTTGCAACTTATTTCATGTAGGAAACCAACTCAAAAATCAATTTTAAAATTTGCTATACGAATAAGGCCCCTCATGATTCTTTCACTTCAAAAATCTCTCAATTTGGTTTTCTAACAAGACTGATCTCTCTCAATTCTTACTGAATGCTAAATACTGCCCAAGGCCTTGAGGTGATGGTATTGTTATGGTGAGCTTGTTTCATAACTCAAGCATCAAAGGCCACCCTCACCTGATGCTTGGCCATCTCCATTCCCTCCAAAACCACCGTCTTAAAGTCCTCCTGTTTGTCCTGTGGAAGGAAAGAGGAGAACTTTCAGACTCCATTTCATATATCAAAATAACACTTTGCCGTGAAGGCCGTGCAGTTGCTCGGTTGGGTGCTGTGCTTCAGCTAGAAAAATCACCCGCCCCAAAACATCCACAGTGCAGAAATGGCAGACTCTGGAGCGGTGTGGCCGAGACTCTCAGACAAGAACAGCACTGCCAGCTTGTTCTGCTTATTGCCAGCAGTGCCCAAGGAGGTTTTTAAGCACGTTTCCTTCAGACAGCAGAGCCTGAGCGACATCATACTGTGTGAATGTGAACATTAGTCAGTGGGTCCTGAAGGAAAATTAAGACCCGCTGGAACATTTTGTTCAGAAACAGTTATTTTTCTAAGAAAAACCTGCAGCTATATGCAACAGAAGAAACAGCACAAAGAAGAAACAGCCTGGCAGTCCATAATCATTACCTCATGTTTATCTCATCATTGTAGCCCTGGCTGTGGTTCACAGTGTGCAACTGCTGCTGTGACTAGGGGGTTCCAGAAATTCCAGGAAATTTTCTATATTCTTGAAGCATACTGCGTGGAAATCCTGACTTCAGGCATCTATCTCAACATACAGTACTTACCAGCATGTGTATTTTATACATCCTATGTAATTTATAATACACACAGAGAGATTATTTGGAGTGCAACAGCTTTCTAACAGGTATAGCACACTACACTGAACACCAGGGTTAGAGGCTATGCCTGATCAGCAGTCAGTTAAAACTGATTATTCCTTCACACATGCGAGAAGAGAAACTTAGTCTCATCTTCATGACTCAAAAACAATAAAAAGAAGAATGCAGGTGTGCCTCAGATACTTGTTTTATCCCCTACAGCTGTGAGCCTTGTTTGATTGGCTCAGATCTGCCTGCCACTAAGTGATCCCTAAATTTTACTTGTATGTCAGCAGTAGTTTCTTTGCTCAGTGAAAATCATCATTAGAGATTGCAAATGCAGTAGCTACAGCGAGATCCCAGCGTGAGAGCCCCGGCAACACCATCTGTCTGGAGGGAAACCCAAACTTCAAAGCTTTCTCCCATAAGGTTTCAAGCTTCCTCCGTGTTTCCCTGGCCCGCCCTGTCCTCACAGCAGGAGCAGTGAAGTACCCCACCGCAATTTTCTTACTTTGTGGCAGCATAAGGGAACTCCCCAGGACAGGGCTGGGCCGGCTTCCATCAGCCTCATTGGCAGTTCAGGCCTCCACCTCACCCAAACCAGGCGTTTAACGTACCTCACGCACCAATGTAATGACAACCCGAATTCAGCTCCCACTCCACAAAGCGTGCAGCCGATGGTTTCCCAGAACTGTTCCTACTGTTTGGTGCCTTCTTCCATTCCTCGTAACTGCTTCAGGAAACCCAGCCCTCCCTGGCTCTGCACAGCCTCAAAACTTTCGGTTCTGTCATTTTTTTTAGGAATGGAACAGTTTCCTAAATATTTACATGTGATTATTACTAACAAAAATGCTTTTCTACTTTTTGAAGTAGACTTTTTGAGGTAGTTAGTTATACTAGTACCTACATATACGACTGGCTATATGAAAGGATTTTACGTTAAAATATATTAGACACTGAAGCATACTTTACTTTTGCTCAAGTAATACAAACAATAGTTTTACTGGAAACTCCAAAGTCACTGATCATCGTCTTTTTTTTGACCATAGCAGGTTTGGGCTTTTTTTTTTTGTTTTGGTTGTTTTTTGGTTTATATACCTACATATTTTGCCTGATGCTGACTGATTACTGCAGTGGCAATCTCCTACATCAGATAAACTCCAACCTTCATCATTAAAAAAAAAATGAAAATACCCCAGACGAAACAGTGGTGTAAGCTACTGCACATGAAAGTTTTCAACAAAAAGCAGAACTTGAAGCAACTGACATACCTTTGCTTTTTTTCGCAGCAGTTTTGCTAGACGCACCACATAAGGCTTGAATTCCCTCTGATGTGTTCCCTGTCTTCGTACTTCTAAGCCTGAGTCATCTGATGCTTCTGGAATAAAAGCCCAACGATACCTGTCATGAGATAACACAGGCAGACATTATCTTTACTGAACACGCAGGCTTTTCTGATAGATTTGAACATATAAATTAAACGAGGAAATCCAGTTAAGTATCAAAGGATGGGAATAAAAAGACAAAACCAACCCCCCCCCAAAACATCAGTCTGACAAGAGAGAATAGGAAAGGCCCATTCTGAAAAGCAGGAGGTACCACGGTTGAGAACATAGCATTGTCCTTTTCCTTTAAAGTTTCTTGAAGTATTTAAGGATCCTGAGAGCAAGAGAAGGCAGACAAGCTAAAACCAGCAGTATTCACATCTTCACTGTGTGCAAGAGAACTGAAAGCAATTGTGAATTATAAAATCCCAGTGTTACTTAGAACATTTTTCTGGACGTTTGCAGTGCTTACTGTAACACACAAATGTTCACAATATACCATGTTGATAACAGAAACTTGTTTATTTTACCTATTCATGGACCAACAAGACCAAGTGGACCATCCCCTCCACCTTGCTGCCCTGCAAGGACTGGCTCATGCATTATAAACTATAAAGGAAATCAAAGTTTCTGTCCTTCAAGCTTCAATCCAAGCCTCCATGAGAACAAACTAAAAGACAGTGTGATTCAGTATGACTATTGTCTTTCCACAAGTGCACAGTAATGACCTAAATAAAAGTAGGTTGGCTAACAACAGGGATTAGGACATCTTGGAGAACTGAACAGGAATTACGAGCCAAATCCCTGGAAAAGAAAATAAATGAAGGAACCTTCAATATCAGCTTTAGGTTTAGAAATAGTACATGGCACAAACTGACACGGTGTGTGAGTCCTTCCACCCTCCACCTCACACGAGTGTCTCCTGAAAAACAGAATTACTAATAGTGACCAAATGTCTACAGAGCTGTATCAGGGCAGCAGCTCTCACACGGTCACCACTCTGCAGTGTAAAGGAAGAGAGACGAGATACTTTCTTCTGCCCTTGTTGGCCTTGCATTTCTAGGGTCTTCAGCACATGCCGGTCGTTTTGCATTTGTTTTTTTCCAATGGTGCAGAGGCACTGAGGAAGCAGTTGGCTCACACGACCAATCACTGACCAAGAGAAGCCCTACGGGCAGGTTTGCTGCAACATCTTCCAGACGGATCACGCAGGCGTAATTTGAGTGAGTCATGCTGAGACGACACACGGTCCTCTGATCTCATGCATTAATCACTGAGATGCGTGGGTGTACTTTGAGTTCTTAGACATTACTGCAACCAAATACTTTAAAAATAAGGTGCTTCAATAAATCACTATTACTGATTAGCTCACAAGTATGGAGAACCACTTGCCACAGGCTAAATCAAACCATCTTGAGCTCATTTGGTGCATCATTTGCTCTGGGGGCTACTCTGACACTGGGGCTGCCCCGGGTGAAGGCCAGGGAAGGAAAGGAAATGGGAAAACAAACATTTTTGCACGCTAAAATGATGTGTGGACAAACATCCAAAAACTTAAATGACAGTGTCTTCTACTCACATCTGAAACTGAGGCAGGTTTTCAGATGGTAAAGCCAGGGCCAGATCCAGAAATTTGCAAGCAGACAAGTAGAGGTTCAACCATCTCTGGCTATTGTAGGACGTGGAGAAACCATTTCCGCCTGTGTACGTTGTCTCCAGACCAGCGACAGATGGGCCAGAAGTTCTAAAAGAAATTACAGTGGGCAGGTGAGTCATAAGAGCCTTCTGTCACTACAGCAACATCATCTTTCTTACTTTATTTTTGCAAATGTAGAAATCTTTATTTACCAAACTAATCCTAAATCCATAAATCACACCAGGACATTGCAAGCCTGTACTATGGGTGGAGTTTTGTACGTGTGCGCATATACGTATATATGATAAAATGTCAGTATATAACAAAGATGTTACACTGTATCTCATTCCCATCAGACATCCAAATTAAGAGAAAGTTTAAAACTTCCAGTCACACCAGTATTACTTTATTATGGGGAAAAATTCTTCAAAAGAACAAAGAGAATCTAGAATTAAAAAAAATGAAGAACAAGACTTAGGCAAATAACTACTCTTGGGTTTTTTTGAGAAACCTGCCTCTCCTGCCAGAATTCACTGAAATTGGATCACACTGTGCAAAAGATAGATGGGATAGAAGTGGACAATGAAACACTAAAAATCATGTACCTCATCTTTATGTCTTTTTAATGCTACAAGAAAGCACATTCTTATTTAGACCAAAGGAAAAAAAAAGTGCATCAATCTTAGTCCAAGTGTATGTGCAGAAAAGCTGTGAAGTCATGCCACACATATTTTAATTGTAGAAGTGGTGTCATTTTAGCCAGGAAGACACTGTAAGAACTAACATACTTGTGTCACATAATTAACCTTAGTGGTTTATGACTAATCTGACAGTGGGATTTTTTTGTTTTGTTTTGTTCTGAACAATATGTCTCTGATACTGCAGTCAGATTGAACTACCCTTTACTTGTCCTTCTTTTTTGCGTTTGAGAATTCCTTCTAAGATAAATTATTCTAAAAGAGTGACTCTACTGCCCATCAGCACGCCAGGAGACTGTTATCAAATTACAGAAGGGGGGAAGGTTTGTAAGTTTACCTGGAAATGTCTTCATCAGCAGTGAGCTCCTGTTCCATCAGTAAAAACACTCGTACCTGAAGATAAATGCTGTGACTTAATATTGTTTTTTATGGACTGTGACTCAGGAAAATGTTGTAAGGAGGCCTGAGTAACAAGCTTTAGAGGAACTGGTTGGAGCTTTATTTCTCTTCCTGAATTATGATATAACCCTCTGAACCATGAGTGGATACCAACACCCTAAATCTCTTTAATCCTTTTATATATTGCCTGAGCAGCACAAGGGCCTTAAGAAACTGTCTCTTTTATGGCCAGGAAAGCTCTTGGAGGCTAAATCCCTCCATCTCCCACTAGATCAGGCTGCTCAGAGCCCCATCCAACCTGGCCTTAAAAACTTCCAGGGATGAGGCTTCCACAGCTTCCCTGGGCAACCTGTGCCAGTGTCTCACCACCCTCATAGGGAAGAATTTCTTCCTAATTATCTAACCTGAAATGCTGAAGAGGAATGAGGTGATGTCTCAAATTTGCACCAGTCCTCCAAATCATGAATGCTAATTGCAACTCACCAGTTCAGTGATCATGGTCGGCCAAAGCGAGGTCAGGTGCTGTGGGGACATTCTTAAAAGCAATACTCTGAAAAACAGGAACACTTGGGAGTGAAGGGTGGGCACCTGTGGCAAACGGAGGCTTTCTACCAGCCTTTCTGAAACAAAAAGCCAAGAAGGTTTTCTCAGTTCAGGATAATTCCAACTAGCATTCTCTCCTTCCCTCATTTACTCTCATTTTTTACTTTTTTTTAAGTATCTACCATGTTACTGTTTCAGTACTTTGCTACAGTTTTATTCTCTCTACATAAAAAATAATCACTTTCACTAAGCAACAAACAAAAGCGAGAGAAACCTCAAAACAGTTGTATATTTTAATTAAAAATCTGGATCTAGGAATTTTTCTCATGCAAAATTTGACCCATTACAAAAAGATGAGTTAACAGATTCCAACCAACAGAACAACAGCCCAAACAGCTAGGCTATATTACTACTATTAAAAGGCTGCGTCACCATAGTACATGGGATATTACACAGGGAAGACATGCTCTTATTTAACCACAACCACCTCTAAGCACTCACCATATACAGAGGCAGATACATAATGAATTTTTTCAGTCAAACCAACACATGCACTTTGGAGTTCAGACCAGAAAGAAACACCTGATATCTTGAACACAGTAAACCCAGCTACTGACTTGACCAGAAAAAAACCAAAACAAAACAGCACCTCCACACCAACTTTCAAAGAATAAATTCTGGAACAAATGAAACAACAAAGATGATGCAATTGATTTTCCAAGTGGAGTAAGAGACCAAACTGTCCACCTTAGCAGCACTAAAAGACAATACATCTAGAAGCTGCTGATATTGGTACCCTCTTAGAATAAAACTAAGCAGCTCCAATTCCATGTCACTTAATGTAAAACTCACTGGAATATATTTTCTTCAGTGATAAACAGGACAGATGAATAGGAAAAAAAAACAGCTAGAGAAGTCAAGAACTCAAAACTTCAAGGTCAGCCTTTCAATTTACCCCTCGTTGATGTTCATGAGAAAATGCACATTGCAGGGACCCAAGGACTTCCATCAAGGTATACAATGACAGATCAGTAAAACAATCTGGATAATTTCAACTGTTAATCACAAAGTCTGCAGAGTTTGTAATCATTTAAGACCAAAAACATTCTAATCAAAATCTGCACAAACATCGGAGTCCAGAAGTTCACTAAATGACACACTTTTACTGACCTTGTATGTCTGGAAGGTACTTCTGATATTGATCTATCTCACTACTAAAAATTGCAAAAGCCAGTCTCTTCAGGAGCATTGAGCGCTGTTCCAGTTCTACATCTCGATTAGCAAACAGATTGAGTGAACTGCTCTGAGCCACAGCCACTCGTGCTGAAAGAGAAAATGCATAGTGCAGAGGTGAACTTCAAACCTTCCCTTCTGTTTCTCCTTAAGGGACAAATAACTCTTGCTTTCATTGCAGTAAGGCATTTCGAAAGTAGATGTTAAGAAGGTGCATGTTCTGCAATTTGTATTTTTAACCACAGTGATTTAAAATAAGCGTTACAAGAAAACTTGTAAGTATACACAATAGTGCCTGGGTTTAGGGGCTTTGGGGAGGGGGTTTAGGCATTTATTTATTTTTTAAACAGAATTTGCAGGTATGGATGCTCAGAAGCTTGGAGTGTGCAGAATCAATTTTTCCTAAAGCAAAAGTTAACGTCAGATCTTAAAAAAAAAATTCAAAAATCCAAACCAAAACAAAACAAAACCAACAAACCCCATCCCCATCTGCTCTGTTAATCAGCTTTGCCATACAGGCAAAATCCACTGTGTGCCCAGAGGGTCTAAGACAACTCTCCGCAGCCAACTCTCTGTAGGGACAACTCCATGCAGGTCGGCAGATTCCACTGGTTTTCTCCAGTGCACAGCTCTGCGCTGGTCCTCAATGAACTTCCAGGTGATCGGGTGGCTTGGAGGCAACGATGAGCAGCTTCAGAATGGTTGTTAGTGTGATTCTCGGAGCTCTGTGTTCTGTCAAACAGAATCCATGTAGGTGGTGGAACCAGAGGAGCTTGTCTACCAAGTCCTCTCCTACCTGGACAACCGATGTAGCTGGCCTCAAACCAGCTGAGATGAGGCTGAAGCTCTTTCAGCAGATATTACTCCAGATTAGCAACATATTCCTCCAAGTCCAGGACAGCTGCAAATGCCAAGGCCACAAATACTTCAGCCTTAAGGGCATATCCCACGTTTGCGCTGAACTCTTGAACAGCACCTATCGACGCCAAATGCTTCCTCATATTCCAAACCAGGTGGAAGCAGCTGCCTTTTGGGGCTGCTTCTGGCAAACATTTCTTTATGTCATTCATGACAGCTGTTTCACAATCACAGTGAATGGACAACGGCGGGATGTTAGGCACCAGTGCTTGAATAAAATCCAAAAACTGCTCCTGTGTGGCACGCTTTTTGTCTGGCAGAAGGGCATACAGCACCTGATGCACAGACCTGTACTTCTTTGCCAGGATCACACAGATCTAGGCAAAGAGTTTGGGGGCTATTGCAGATGTGCTGTTCACACACCAGGCACTGGATGTTTACAGAATTTGCAGTCAAGTCATTCTGCCAAATACAAGAATCCTTCTGGATCCCTCTCAAGTATCACCAAGCAAGAAAGACTCGTGCACACCTGGTGGTGGCGAACAGATCTTGTGTTCCTCAGGTAATACAAGGTCATCCAGGCTCACTGGGTCTAACGGTGCTGCATTTAACTGATTGCCAGATTGGTTTTTGTAAAGCTTCTCTTCTCAGAATTACAGCACGAACTGCAAGACTTCAAGCTGGACACGCACAAATGAGTAACTTCATTTGTACCCTCCACCATTTCTTCAGCTCACCACCTTATCCCCATCACAAACCTTGTCACTTAATGTGAAATATAAAAATTATAAATTGGCCAACATAAGTGCAGCCAGCTAATGCACAGGTGGGATGCAAGGAGGAAAACTACAGGAGGGTTTCGCTCAGGAAGCTGGGGAGCAGGCAACTGGTGCCGGTACTGCTGTGTGCGTTGTGCAGATGGACAAGAATCGCTGCTGCCATGGGGACTGCTGGTTCCCCATGTTCCCAGTTTCCTGGAGCTGACAAGGATGCTGGGGTGGTGGGATGCCATGCAGTTAAGTATCTCAATTTAAAAAACAACCCTCTCCCACAAAAAAAAACCAATAAAAAAGGTCAGAACACCAAACAAGCTGAGGTCAATAAAGCAGGCTCTCCAGCCAGGCAGTGTGCAGGCAGCCGGAGCTGCTTCCCCTCCACCACTCACCCACCTCCCTGCGTGCCTACTCCTCCTGTAATGCAATGTAATGTAATGAATAGTGCCAGCACGGCAGGAACGAGCTCCTTGACTGCCCTCACTCTGCATCCTGTGAGAGACCTGTGTAGAGCTGACCACACAGAGCTGACCACATAGAGTTGTCCGGTGGAGAGTTGGTCACAGAGAGTTATCTCATTCCAGCATCATGATGTTCTCAGATTCTCTCACTTCAATTCATCTTATTTATGGATCTCCAGAAACAAGTGGTTGAAGAAAAAGTGAAAAACATGGAATAAATCAAACAGATTGGAATAAAAGTTGAACAAATATTTTCTTAAAAATACTTTTTCTGCCCTTTTTCTAATGTTTCCTGTGGAGAAAAGTCACGACTGCATCAACAAATACTTACTCATCAAATCTCTGAATGTGGTTTTGTCATGTGTCATCAAATTATCCATAATAGCTCTCCAACTAAAACAGAAAGGTTGTACACAAATCAGAAAAGCAAGAAAAAGGGAGGAATTTAAAGGAATATTTGTAGAACTTTTTTAATTCAGCCTCAAAGCTTCCCATCCAAGCTCTCTGCTACATAGGTGCAATTTGACCTGAAACTGTATTTCTCAAATCTCTTCTCAAAGAAAACAAGGGTGCCAACCAGAGCTACCTTGACAGTCTGGAGAGGTGGGTCTGTGTGATTCTCATAGAGTTCAACAAGACCAAGTTGCAAGGTCCTGCACCGGGGTCAGGGCAATCCCAAACAAACAGGCCGGGCCATGAGTGGATTGAGAGCAGCCCTGCAGAGAAAGACTTGGGGGTGTTGTTGGTGGATGAAAAGCTGAATATGAACCAGTGATGTGCACTCACAAATATGACCCGGTGTGGGCCCTCCACACCCCCGCCAGCCAGTCATATTCTGGGCTGCATCAAAAGAGGTGTGGCCAGCAGCTCGAGGGAGGTGATTCTTGTCCCTCTGCTCCTGTCAGACCCTACCTGCAGTACGGTGTCCAGCTCTGGAGTCCTCAGCCCAGGAAAGACATGGACCTGCTCAAATGGGTCCAGAGGAGGGCCACAAAGGTCATAAGTGGCTGGAGCACCTCTCCTGTGAGGACAGGCTGAGAGAGTTGGGGCTGTTCAGCCTGGAGAAGAGAAGGCTCCGAGGAGAGCTTACAGCGGCCTGCCAGTACCTGAAGGGGGCTACAGGAAAGCTGGGGAGGGACTGCTTACTAGGGCAGGTAGCTGTAGGACAAGGGGTAATGGCTTTAAACTGAAGAAGCATAGATTTAGATTAGATATTAGGAAGAAGTTTTTCACTATGAGGGTGGAGAGACACCGGAACAGGTTGCCCAGAGAAGTTGTGGCTGGCCCCTCCCTGGAAGAGTCCAAGGCCAGGCTGGATGGGGCTTCGAGCAACCTGCTCTGGTGGGAGACACGTCCCTGCCCATGATCTTTAAGGTCCTTTCCAACCCAAACCATTCTATGATTCTATAAAATGTTAACCACTTTTTCCTCATAGAAAAAAATAAATTAAAAAACCCTTGAAACTGAAAAAAGGACTTGTGCATAGAAATATACCTCAGGTAAGCAGATTTCACATTTCACGTGGTAATCTAAAACATAAAACTTTCCTTTATTTCTCTCAACAGAGATTTTTTTGTGAAATTTTGGTCCACGTTATACATACTCTCGTGTCCCGGTATACATAAAATTTGTAACTGACATCAATGCAAGCATGAAGAAAGAAAAGCCTTACTGGTTAACACATGAAGCATCCATCTGGAAGAAACTGGAATCCATAAAGAGGTCAAATGCTTCTTTTTTCCATGCTCTCCTTGTATACTGATAGCCACTAAGACTGCTTAATAACTGAACACAGGCTCGATAGCTGGATGCATTGTGAGCACTAAACCAAAAAAGAAAATGAAAAATCAACATGAAACACCTTTTAATTGTTGCTTTATAGGAAGTCTGATATACATCTGATCATTATCATGCTTGTTTCAGCTTAAGTGTCACCCACCACATTTCAGCTTAGGTCTGTAGGGACCTATATCAACTGAATAAATGGTAAAGATACCTGTGATTACGGAGGTAGGGAACAACATAGTGCATAATATTTACAAGCAAAGGAATAACTCTCTCTTTTTCATCACTGTAGAAAACCATATCTAAGAGATGAGCCAAAACCTGGAAAAAGAGAGGAAAACATGTTATCATACACTCCCAAATTGTTTTTTATCTACTATTCAACATTTTTTTTTTGTATCACGTCCTTCACTGAATGTTCAAGTTCATGATAGAAGTGATCAAATTTCAGGTATGATACAAAGTCCAGACTTTAAATATCCCATCATTTTAAAAACACAGAAGCATGAGCTCCTGTGCAAAGCATTCTACAGAATAAGCTACTAATAAAAAAAATAATTCAAAGATTGACTGTGATTATCAGCACTGCATAACACATACTACTAATAACACACAGTTTGCCACCAAAATTTTACTAATAGACATCCAAAACGCTTTATGCCTCGTCCATCTCACTGAGTATTTATAACTAGGTTAGTAAAAAAGTAAAAAAGTTTTATATATTTTTACATGACAGGACCCAGAAATACCTGTTTCCCATCAAATGTCTTTCCCCAAGCTTCTAGTCCAAAGCTTTTCACAACATAAAGGTTTATTATAAGACAGTATTTATTACATCTGAGGAGACATTTACCTCAGAAAGTAAGGTCAATGCATGGACACTATAAACAGATGGAGTTATGTTTGAAGTTTCCATTGCTGGAGACAACATATCTAAATGAAGATAATAATAAAAAAACATGTCTAAAGTTAGTTTCCTCAAGCCATTATTTACCTTACAAGCATATGTTAATAGAACATATTTTGAAGATGTACAGAGTTTGCCAGAAACACTGTGTAAAATACTAGTGCCTGAACAACACTGAAGCCTTTTTAATGTATTCATTATTTATACAGTAAAGCTGCCTTCTTGGTTCATTTTGGCCTGATAATTAATGTTTTGTTTAAAACAAAGATGAAATTGAAACTACCTTCAACATCCGATTCTAAGTTGTTTCCATCAACCATAATCTTGGGGGAAGGCTTAACCTCCAAGTTGCGTCTCAGCCAAGTAGTCTGTTCCAGCGAAGAACCAGCGATTGCCCCAATGGCATCCACTATCTTGTGCGTTACATCCTGGTAGAAAAAAAGACCAAGTATTTTAAGAACTTCATGCAGAAGGGCTGTATTTGTTGTCTTGATGCGGTTTTGCAGAAAATCTATAGACCTAATTAAGTCTAGAACTGCTTTTCAATCATTTCTGTTCTATATTATCAGTGATAACTCCACAGAAAATCGTTTTCAACAGATTATAAATAGTACTAACTACAAGATACTGAAGAGTCATTTCAGACTACAGAACTGATATATCAGGTAATTCTACACTTAATGTTCCATATTTTCAAGCAAGACATACATACAACAAATTTCTTACCTGAAGATCTCTCTGATCTTTCTTATTCTCCAGGCTTGGGTTTTTCATAATGAACTCATTAAGAACACTGAAAAAATACAGAATAGCAATTTCCATCTCACAATATATTATTCGGTAATTTTACGAGCTAGGATGAATTAAGAAATTTATGTGCACAATACTTTTTTACTAAATCTTCAGTCACGCTACTTACCAATATTCTAGAAAACATCCTTTCAAGTATCTTAAGTTAATTTTGATCATACTGTAATGGTTTATCAAGAACATACTTTACTAGACTATACACAAAAGTATCTTTACAGAAGTTTACTAAGGAAGATAAATTTCAGAAATTTAAGAGAATGGTCCTTGAAGCTTTATGCACAAAATCATATTTAATTTCTAACACTCCACAAACAGCTTTCACACTGGAATGAATTCCTTCTAGTTGGTTGTAAAGATACAAATGCCCAAGAAATAGTCACTCTAGTGACTGTAGTCACTGTAGTTATTTTCTAAGAAAAACTGTTAACCAAAACCTACTGTTGAAGGAGCCTGAATCTCTGAAATAATTAGTAAGGTGAGCTCATGGCTTGTACTGTATTATAAAATTTAATAGATGTTACCATTCTTTAGAGAAGAAACTAATTTGATAAAACCCACAGAACTCTACCACTAAAAATAAGTGATAGAGATTTGAAAACACTAATATTTCAATATGATTTCACACACTTCTATTTGAGATTACTTGGAATTTGCAAGTATCAAGAGCACTTACCCAAGTATGAGGAATTGACCTGGAGCTGGAAGACCAACTTGGATGGAATCTTTTAAGAGAAGCAGCAGCGCTGCCCAGCTATCTACCAAGCTGGTCACTGGAATCCTAGGAGAGAGCAGCGATGGCAATGAAAACAGCATCATCTCCCTCAGGTGTTCCCCATTTTCCTTCTGCCTCACCATTCTCCTGTCGGATATTGTGAATCAACATTCACACAGATTCTTTGGTTGCTCATTTAATATTAGGTGGCTACATCAACCCATTAAGAAAAGGAGGAAGGCAGAAGACCAGTGTACTCAACAGGCTTTTCAGTCCAAGTTTGGGGTGGTACCAGTGAGTCACAGCACAATTAAGAGCAGCCTTCTTTGGGCAGGGGACAGATTTCCTGCAGGATTTTTAGGCAGGGGAAGAAAGGTGATGCAGAACTAGGGAACTCGTAAAATGAATTCCTTTCTTTTTTATGACACCTAGAGTTCAAAACCATTATTTCTTCACAGCTTGTATTACACAGGCTATTTCTCATCCTAGGGATAATAGACAGATGCAAAATATTCAAATTGTCCATCTGATTCTTCAAGACAGAAGTAAAATTTAACTTCTTGTCTTACCTTTGAGTGTAAGCATAGAAAAACTGCAACATGCAGACTTCCAGTGAAAGATGTTTCTAGAAAAAGAGACGAAACCTGTGTCATCAGGAAGAAGAAAGTGACTTCTTTTCCCCTCACTTGCCAGGGCAGAACTGACAATGCTGCAATGTTACTGCACTGTCTGAATACATAGCTTAATTCACTAACAGGATACTACTAATGTCCATTTGAGAGTCTCTCTACAGAGTTACTTCTTTTTTATTATTCCTTCTTTTCCCCACTTTCCTTTCCCAAAAATCAACCTGATGTTAGGGTATGCACTGGTTGCCCTAATGTAAGCAGCCTAATCCTATAAAACACGGCATTGTACAAAAGCAGTAAACAGGATTCTGGAGTTGTTCAGTAAATGCAACGACTTAAGGAGTATGACTTCCCTCCAGAAGCTCATCCATATATGATATACTGTGCAAATTTTCACACTACTGCTCAGCTTTGCGAATAAAGTATCCATATCATTGGTGTTCTCTGCTTCAGCAAGGGGGAATGAAAGGAAGCAACAGCATCTCAACAGTTTTCATACCTTGTCTTTTGCTATGGCTGGAGGCTGCTTCAAAACTTCTTTAACTGTTTGTATAACGGTCTCTGTTCTCATGACACTGATAGAGCGAACTAGCTCGACCAGTAGAAGTTGTTCTTCACCTGCTGTAGGAATGACCTGGAAAAATCAAACGTATGTCGCAGATTATCATCACGAACAACGTCTATGTCAAAATTCAGGCAGGTGGCCTCATGGGATTGAAAGGTTAGTAACTAACAGTTCATCCAGAGACCTGAAATCGTTTATTTTTTTCCTGAAGAAAATGTCTAATCAACAGAAGAGCTGCCAATTAGAAATGCAATATGAATATTCTTTACATTACGTACTATATGTTTTTTCACTGGAATGCCCAGTTTTCCTCCTTACTACTTTTGAATCATTTAAAGTTCTTATTATGATTTGAAACGACCACGGTAGCATAAACATACCTTTGTCCTAGAAGCATTTTTATTTTGCCTCCTTTCATTCCATACAAATGCAATAGCAGCCATGAAGTGAACTCCGTGATTCATTGAAATTGGACCCAAAAGTTCAAGAATCTGCTGCCTCAAGTTCTGAAATGCAGAAGCAGAACACGGCCACCTTTAGATAAGTACCTCAGCAATATGTTCAAAATAGCTAGCTATAAAGCCATACTTGGATGGTAACTTATCACTAACTTCTCTAAAAATGGAAGGATGCACTCAGAGGGTTCATAAAGCTCTGTTCTATATCTGGTACTCTGCCATCACTTTACTCATGACTAAGATAGGGGAAGAAAAAATGCACTTTTTAAATTTGCAAATGGTCATGAAGTGGGAAGAAATTGATAGAAATGTACAGATCTAAAAATGACAAACTCAGAAAAGCATCCTGAAAACAGATAAGCCGATCTTCGCATGCAAAGGTAGCGATAAGCAACCTTAGTGGTTCAAGATGAGAAATTATTCAGAGAGCAGCACTACAGATAAAAAGTTTTGGGATTATAGTGGATCACAAACTCATCCTTGATGACTTTGCAAGGAAGGGGAAAAGAGCATTCATAAATAGCAACATCTCATTAAAGACATTAAATATTTCCCCTGAAAGAAGTTATCACATAGCAAGTCCAGTTTTGGACACCTTACTTCAAGAAATGTACCACAAATTGACAGAACTCAAACTGTAAAAAGAGAGATTAGCGCTATGAAATATGACCTACAAGAAGAGGCAGAGATCTGTTTGTACACAGTCAGTAGGAAAACATAGAATAGTTACCAAATGTGGACAAGGTAATCTGTGCACAAGGAAGAGAAAAGGAAGAGGATGTTCAACATCTGCCACATAGAGTGACGGGCTTGCTTTATAGCAAGTGTTTATTCTTCAAACACACAATTCTGTGAAGTCCCACAGTTTCATGTGTTTTATTGAAAAAGCTGAATTCAACCTGGACTTTTCCTTATACAAGACATGTTGAATGTTCCTTTGAATTCTACAGATTTGAGCAAATTAAGGCAAAGCTGGAGTGTATGGAAGAGTTAATGTTTAAATTCCCTTCTTGCCAGTGAGTAGGAAATCCTATGGGCAGCACATATATGAACATGGATACTGTCTGTGCAGACATAGTCTTAAATAATTTATTTCTTATTCCTTCGATCTGAATGACAAAAGCTTGAAAAGGATGTAACACAGCATCATCACAAACAGTACCCTATAGTATTCAAATTAACTGAGGAAATCCTATTTTAAAATAAGGTGTCAAATTTAAATGACAATTTCCTATTTAATAATGGAAAGTTGAAGAAGTCTGAAATGCTTCCAGGAAGAAGGCTAGGCAGCATGTTCTCTATAGTCCTATCCAGTCCCTTCTCAGGTTTTCCTCTTTACGATTACCAGCTCACAATCTGCTATGACATCTCTCTGTCCCCATCACTGGATGGGAACTGAATGAATAAAGGGACTAGTTGATACGTGTCTTGAGTATTAGATGTTTCAAGAGGAGGGTTCTCTTCTGTTCAGATTCTGCACCAATATTTTATATCTTTTGAGGCATAAGAGAGTGAGTTATTTTTTTCTTTCAGGATGGATTTAATTTTCTTTATGAAAAGGAAATGAGATGTCTCAAATTGATACACTCAAGTTTAAAAGCAGGTTCAATACCAACAGTCCTGTGTGATGTACTCTGTGCAGTCCTGCCTCAGCAGGGGGATTGGACTAGATGATCTCTAGAGGTCCCTTCCAACTCTGATGATCCTGTGATTCTGTGCATAAAAGCCTTGTTTGTGGAGTGGGTGATTAGATAAAGACAAAGGTATCGAAACTCAAGTTACATTTAAGGGAATACAATTGGATTTAGTTTGACTAAGGTATTAATTAACGACTTAAATGACATTATCCCTGATATTCTGACCTTTGTTGACCCAAGATTGATTGTGGTAATGGATGCAGCAGCAGCAGCAGTAGTTTTCTCCGAAGAATCTGCAAGGTGAAGGATGCTCCACAGTAAAGTCACAGAAGACATGATCATATGCAGGATAGAGAGGATCCCATTGCGTGCTTCAATCAAGTGCTTCTGATCTACATTAACCAAAAGCTGGTGGATTTGAAGGGGAGAGAGGAGGAAGACTGTTAAATATCTACATAAATAGCATAAGCAAAATACTATAAAATGACACTTAACAGACATGGAACCTTTCAACCCTAAATCTTTTCACAATAGTTTTTCACTAATTCTCACAGTATGCACAGGTTTTGAGTCTACTAAAAATAACTGTTAAAGAATCTTTTGATGCAGCTGTACAATATCCAATGTATTCTGAACAGTTGAGGCTTCATTTCTACAGCAACCAACTTTGTATCATCTGCCTGTACCTCCACAAAACAATTATTACAGAATTTTAAGTGTAACTAATACTCTAGGCAAAATTATTTACTTGCACAGACAATAAACATTCTTCCGTTACTTTCAAGTGAATGGATGGCAAAGAGATATAAGAATACCATAAAAAACCCCAAAGCACGATTGCAGAGAGAGCAGAACAAAAACTTTCTTGCAGAATCTGGGAAAAACTCTTAACAGGGACTATGTTCAGAATATCAAATCTAAAAATATAGCGTGACTGAAAAGGTGGATTATGGATATAGAAAAGGAGCAGAAACATAGTGTTTTGATGTATTGCAAGATGAACACAGTCTAGCAAGAAAATAATAGGAGAGGCATCAGCCTGGGAAGTTCCACAAAATGAGCCAGCTCTAAAAAGTGGCATTTTAGAAGTCTGAAAATGTTAAGGAATTCCTACTTTAGTTATTTCAGGGTAACAAAAAAAAAACTGCAAACCCCAAAGCCAAAACAGAACAAAGAAAACAAGAATCTAAGACTCTTTAAAAGCATATTAATATACATACAACTAAAATAGATTTTCTGGTTGAGATGTGTATATTATTAATAAAAAATATACTTATAGCTAAAAAAATATATTTACTATTTTTGCCACTCAGATCTTCCTATCTGGTAATACAATCATAGTCCCTAATTTGACATATACTGCAGAGGGACCTCTCAGACACCCAGACAAGCTTACCTGATGATACTGCGTGGATGGATCCAGGAGACAGTAATGAATGATTGTTGTGATCCCTTCTAATACTGTAAGAACCATATCTGGGGGAGTGACCGATGCCATCCAGAGAGGCCTAAAATATGAGATTCACCTTTTAAGAACGGGCTAATCCAGTTGTAAAGCAATTCAACACAATCCAATCCGCTTAAAAAGATTATACACCTCTACGTACACATACCTATTATCAGATAATCCCGTTTCATATTTATACTGCTGAATTAAATTATCCAAGTTCCTGCAGAGCTGAAGGGTCACTGAAACAACCACCCTTTGCAGAACTTTCCCCATGTAAGGCAACGTAGAAGTGATAAGGCCGATCCACTGGGGATGCATTTTGCAGGCACAGTGCTGGTGTAAAGCTCGTATCACCGCGCAGAGAAACATGCCTTGGCAGGTTATCGGCTGGGAATGTAAATACTGAAGAGAAGTCATTGGCTGCTGGGGACCGATGTGCTCCAAGTCTGTAATGACAAAGTCAAAGCCCACTTCATTTTCCTCAGGCACAGTCATTACTCTGTGTTCCAGCACAATCAGCCGCTGGAGTACTTTTAAAAGCTGTGACTGCAGAGTACTGCCATTGTCAAATTCATCTTCAGAAAAATTTATAAGGCTGTCTTCGGAGAAACCTTCTTCCACAGCCACCATGTTTTTTCCAGCTACTTTTTCACTGTGCCATTTCTGTGCGCTGAAGATAGAAGAGAGCAGACAATGCAGGATCACCTTCTGAACCTTGCACTTGGACAACATGTCTGAAATGAAACTAGGGAAGCCCTTGGCAGAGCTTTCTATCACTTTTGCCAACTCAGCAAAGAGAAGGGTCAGTATTTCTATACTCATCATTTGCATGTTACGGTTTCCTATTAGGTCTTGCGAGGTTACTTTAACGTGAGTCGGGTAGTGGCTCCGCATGTAGTATAAACACAAGGAGATAAGAATTTCTATGTACATGGAGCTCCGAAAGTTATGGTTCGAATCGACTGGGATGTGACTATAGAAATCCTTCCCCATAACAGATATTCGATGCCTGGCTAGAAGATTCTGGAGCAACGAAAGCTGGGGAGTGTACGCATTGTTGACACTCGTAGTGGAGATAGCACTTACAAAAGCTGAAGGATTAGTTTTCAGAACTGCTTTAATCGCAGAGAAAGCATACAATGTCCTTGAAGAGTCATACAGCTGAAGATAAAGCAGTACATGTTGATACAACGGATGGATATTGAAGTTGGGAGATTTCCGCATTCCTGGGGACCCTACATCACTTTCTATTTCGGAAATTTCTCCTTCTCCACAACTGTACCAGTTTTCTAAATCAAGACCATCACTGAAGAAGACATTCGTTTGTTTAAGTTTTTCTGTCTGTGCCTTCTTCTTCTCTTCATCTTTCTTTTTGGCTATTTTCACCTTAGGTTTTGCCCCTGGTTGTTTACCAGCCTCTTTAACAATTGTTTCTTTTTCTGACATTTTTTCTGGTAGCTTTCCTTTAAAGCTGAACTGAATACTACTGTGGCTTCGCTTTCAGCAGAAGCAAGAGTGAGATCAGAGAGGGAGTGCTGGCTTTCTGCAATACAGGGTGAAGAGTTATTTCCTGAAATTTCATCTCTTAAGCTCTCAAGACCAGTCTCAGTTGAGGTTGACAGCAGTTGGGAGCTGTCATTACTGAGCAAACTACTCTGGCTACTTTGAAGATTTTGATCTTCATTTTTTGTCACCTCTGCAGAGTTATCCAAAGGACCGAATTTACATGAAGCATCCTCAGAGTGTAAACTATGTTTAACTGGTTCAGCCTCTTCTTCAAGACCACTTACAACTCTGCATATAAGATCTGTCACTACCTGTTGCACAATTTCATCAGGTGAGTCTTCTCTCAGAGTCTGAGAGCTATCTTGAGCACTCAGGCTTTCTGTTTCCACTTCAGAACTGATGTTGTCTCCAGTGGACGACCGAGAACAGCCAGAGTCAGAACTCTGCAGTATTTCAACTTGATGGTCAGGAAGGTCAAAGTCGGACACAACCATGGGTATGGTCTCGCTGCTGGTACTTAACAAGGAAAGCCTGTCACTCAGAGGGTTGACAGTCAGGCTGAAGTTCTCCATTTCATCCATAGCAAGCTGTTTTTCATTGCCTTCTTTAGGTATGATAAGTTGTCCTTGGCTTACAGGCACCTGGGAAAATGCTTAAAGAAAAGCACAAAAAATTTAGACACATAATATTTTGTTCTTTAAAATAAGAATTTTGAATTAAAATATATAATCTAAATGATTAAAGAGGCTTCAAATTATAAAGGCAAGGTAAACATTGTCTTTCCACTTCCCAGCAGAAAAAACAAAACGTTAATATGCAAGTGACACATAGTCACATAACCAGAGCAAGATTACTTTAGCAGCAGACCTTAGTGAAACAACAAAATTCTCCCATGAAACCTTATCTGTTTGTGTTTTCGTAAAAAAGAATTTAGTAAAATTACACAATACATGCAAATGCTTTCAAACTTATCAGTATGTTTTCAGTGAGCCCCACATCAGTGGTCCTGAATTAGGATTTCATTAGAATTTCATTTCTTGGTTAAGCTTCAAGCCATATTCTTAAATTCTACTGAAGTTCAGCAAGACATAAGAAAATGCTCTGTTAAAATACTTGCATCATCTCATCTTATTTAGAGAACAATGAAACTTCAACGATAATTGAGACACCCAAACTTGAATTAGGAAAAAAATGCACAAATGCACATGTAAGCAGCAGCTATTATTTCAGCACTATTATCTTGAGCGTTGCCCTCAAAAAATACTAGTGTGGTTTTAATGTTGCATGCAAATAAAACAAGAACTTCGTAGAGCCTTCGTCTGTACGTACCATCGGCACAGCTAAACTTCTGCATGAAGTGCTTTTCATTTTCTTCTTCAGGGTGATAGGGAGATTTAGTCCAGTAACATTCAGCCTGTACCCGCTGAACAGAAACTCGCTGAGTTTTTGGATGGAGAAGCAGTAGGAGCAAAGGTTCAAGAACCCTTGCAATATCATGCCTTTGAAGCACTTGGTTTAACCAGGCTTGTCCCACTGACCATGTAGATCCATCCAAGCTATTGAGGCTGTCCAGCATGATAAACAAAGATCTAGAACAGAAAGAAGAATGAATCTAGCACAAATTCTACACTACTCACCGAATAATCCCATTTTAACCTGATACACGATAAATTTCAACATATCAGTACATACTACAGTTTCTTCTCTGTACAAAACAGTATTTTCTTTAGAATCCTAATTCTGCAATCTGTTGCTTTATATTTTAGTCTAGTCTCATGAAGAAATGGCCAGGAAGAGCTAGTAATAAAGTCAGTTAAGACAGCTGCTCTAATAGTAGTAGTTGAGGTATTTATTACAGTTACCAGCATGACAGGCTTTGCTTGACTACTAAGTGCTAGTGCAGTATAAAAAGATAATACTTTAAAAGTCAATTCACAAAGATGCGTGGAAAAGAGAAGGTAATTTACTCAAAGACCTTTTCTTCAGGAATGGAGAGGAGAAATACACTCAAGAAGTCAGCACTTCCTACTGTCATTATTTTCTTCTTTTAATAGTATTTTTAAGCCCTTAAAATCCCTTTCAGACTTGGGGGAAAACAATACATATATCGGACTCTGAATTTTATTGACTGTTTTACATCCTCCAGTAGTACATGTTCCTAAACTTTTAGCTGTACGTACAGAATTTATTGTCACTTCTGCAATGAGTGACAGTACCAAGGCAGAGAAATATTCACTTTTTCACATAACTCATTTCTGGGTTGACATCTCTGTCCTCCTTTTGTTTTTACCAAATCACAGCAAGAACTCAAATACTATCTTCAATATACACAAATACTTTAACCACAGTGATAGTCAATGAATCACGTGACCATTCTGTCCTACTCTTTACAGCTACCAGAAAAACTTACAGTTTACATAATCATCATCATGAGAACACTTTGGTCTAACACAAAAAAAATTTTGTCTAGCATGAATTCCTTTCTTACTTGCTCTCACAATTACACTGTAGTTCTCCAGTTTCTAAACACGCTATGCTGTCAGTATAACACAGTTAACGATTTTGAAGCAAAATTATTAGTGCATCATGCTTGCAATCACCAACCTGTCAAAGGTACGGCCAAAGGAAGAAGACTTGTTAATATGAAGGTCACGGGTGAGATGCCATAGCACTGCAAACTTTGCATGAGCTTCCATTCTTACTTTCTGTGGATCAAATTATAAGTTAGATCTGTCAGAAAACAGCAGCCTCTGATAAGAACGGGTGAAAAAAAAAAAGTATACAGCAGCTTAAAAGATGTAATGCAACTATGAAAATCAACCTTTTGACTATGTGTTCAAATCCTATTTTCTAACATTAAAACCAGTAACAGGCAATAATCTATCTCTGTGAACCATTTAGTAACATGAAAGGATTCTCTCTCATCTTGATTTTGGCTACCTTAGTTTCAAAGGTTATCTTGAAAACGTTCTAAATACTTAAATGTAATAGCTTGAACAATACTTATTCTATTCTCCCAAGTTGCACAGCTCTGTTTTCAGCGAGACTGTATGTATCAAGCCTCTAAAAGAGATCAAGAAGAGAGAGCAGGAAGAAACATGCAAGTTTTTCAATACAAAAGCTCAAGCATATAATAGAGGCAGAGAGAAAAGGCAAAGAAATAAGAGAATTTTTTTAAGACTGCATCTGGAATGATGGGATTACACACAGTATCCATGGAAATAAGGGAAAGAAAATAAGTTGGCTAGAAAGAGACATAAGAATATTCTAACTAGATACAATGTAGACAGAGTTCACCACTAACATGCTAAATTTAGCTCTGGATCTTAAGAATTTTATTTGGACAAACAGGACATGCTTACTACCCAAAGGACTTCTAATGACTAGAAACAGTATGCAGGATATTTAATGGTGAAAATAGTGCTAAACTAACAATTTTTATGCCTTTATCTCTTTACCGTGGCTGATCAAGGTAAAAATTTATTCCAGCAAGACTGTAAACAATAGTAAATGCCATGCTATGGTATGAATACATCGGTATGTCTTAAAAACAGCATTACCCAAGAGACAAGGAAGCTACTAAGCAGTTGTAGTAGGGGTGAACAAAGCACTGCAATCAGGAAGTTATACTTTATAAAACATCAAAATTACTTTCCAAGACAGTTAGGGTTTAAATAAAATTACTAGATGATAAGCAGAGACAAGAGAAGTAAAATTTCCACTTGTTTGTTCTTAAAATACATGCTTATAGGGAAAAAAGAGTAGGTATATTTACCTCTAATCAAAATGAGATCAAAGTAAAAACTGTTAATACCACTGTGACAATCTGGCATACTTCCAGACTTAATTTACAACACATAGCTTAAGAAGCTTTGCAACAGCTAATAAAATCAGTATTTGAAAAAATAAAACCAGTATTTAAAACCACAATATTGAAAATTTGAAGTAAAAAGTATAAAACCTGAAAACTACAGAAAGGACACAAGGCATTGCATCAGACATAAAAATTCAAACAAAAGAAACAGCATCATTCTGAAAAGAAAAGCAAGCATCACAGGTATTTAAAAAATATGCTTCTCGCAGGAAAAAAACATAGCCCTGCTGCAAAATATATAGAATTACACAGTTCACTAACATCATGGTGAATAAAGAGTAAAAATACCAATTCTGAAACACATACAGGTGATTCCATGCAAGCCCTTGCAATCCACGCTGGGAAGATATAAGAAATTGCTGTTTTCACAGTAAGGTTGGCAGAAATGAGTGAGCGCCACATCCATGGTCACAGCAGTTCACAGAGCAGCCTAATTAGTGAAACTATAAACCACTGGCAGTTTTATCAATATGCCAAGCTGTGAACTGCAGTGATTGACAGACTGGCTCACTATCACTTTTGTTGACCTGGTTACTCTCTGGGAGAAAGGCAAAAAGGTAACTGCTTCTGAAGTCACACAACCATGTGTTATCAGAATGTGTAAGCCAGTAATTCCCTGTCATTCGTTCTGTTGGGGCTGTGAAAACAGTTCATGTAAAATTTAAAGCACTACAAAAGCCTCAACTCGAATGTCAGATTGACAGCCTGGATCTGAAACAAACTTCTGTGGGGCAAAAAAAGGACAGAATACCTCTCATGACAAGAAGAACTTACTAACAATAGTAAAAGGTGAGCATGTGTGTTACATATTGGGAAGCAGAGCCTAACTGTTGATAAGAGATAAGTTCTTCTACATAAGTCAGGTGCTGAAGGATGAAAAACCACCTTCATCTAGCGTGGAACTACAGAGGATCATCACAGATCTAAAAGAATCACAGAATCACAGAATTGTTGAGGCAGGAAAAGACCTCCGAGATCATCAAGTCCAGCCTATGACCCGACACCATCACATCGGCCAGACCACGGCACTAAGTGCCACACCCAGCCTCTCCTTAAACACCTCCAGGGACGGTGACTCCACCACTTCCCTGGGCAGTGCATCCCAGTGCCTGAGCACCCTCTCCGTGAGGAACGGCTTCCTGAGATCCAACCTAAACCTCCCCTGACACAGTTTCAGGCCGTGTCCCCTAGTCCTGTCATTGGTTGCCTGGGAGAAGAGCCCAACCCCCACCTGACTACAACCTCCCTTCAAGTAGTTGTAGAGAGCGATAAGAAACACCAGTTGTCAACAATCTGAATATCTGCCAGCTTCAAAAGACTTTGAAAATACCACTTCACTTGAATTAGCTAAACTGACAGCAACCCAGAAGTAATCAACAGCACAGCCAAGATCACTTCTAGAGAGACCTTTGAACAGCAATAAAGAATGGGAGAAATCCTCCAAGTTGGGTCATGAGCAAACTTTACAACCTGTGGGAGCAGAACAGGAGATAGGACAAGTGACAAAGCAATAACAAAACATGAAACAGCATTATCAGAAGCAAAGAAGTAGCAATTCTGGTCGCTCGACAGGTTCTGCTCAAATTATATAGTCTACGGCTTTTGACACAAGACAAAGACCTTCAGGAAAAGAGCAGCCTCAGTGGCGTGCTGCAAAGAAATGCACCAACAAACTCACAGCCCAGCTGCCACGTCAGTCAGAGCAGAGCAGGCAAGCACATCTCCCACACAGACACAGATGGGCAGAAAACTGGCAATTACTCTTAGAGCACTTCATTAGTTGCCCACTAGAACTGGCAAACAGGGCAGAAACAGTCCAGGTTCAAATCTTTTAAGGAGCAAATAACTAGAGAAGAAAGGAGCCGCACGAGATTGGTAAGACTTATACAAAAGCCTCCACATTAGAAGTATCTAGTTATTGCAATTCCTCCACTTCCCAACAGGGGAAACAATCTCACAGAAACGCTTTAGCTGGAAATAATAAAACAAGACAAATGTCCCAAGATGGAGCTCAGAAATAAATAGCTCAGAAATACATAGCACAGTTCTTGGGACCTAGAAATAAAATAAAATCTTATTAATTACAAGCTGCTCTTTTGTCTTATAGTTATATGAACTCTTAAAAAAGAGCCAGAATAAGACAATACATAAAAATAGTCAGAAAGACAAACCACCTCACCAGCCCCC
>NW_009710744.1:117599-135610 GCF_000703405.1 Apaloderma vittatum | reverse complement strand
GCGTCTGTTCCTGCTTTCTCCAGCTGCGTTTCAATTCAAACTTCAGTTTGGGGTGTAAACCAAAGGGGTTTTTATATGTGGCAAGCGGTGTCCTCCTCCTCTTTTGTCTTTTTTTCTGACATCCTCCTCTTCCCTCCTTTCGCCTCACACCCCACAGCCTCCCTGCTTTCCCCTTTCCAAGACAAGCAGATAGCACCTACCCATCTTCCCAGAGCAGGCCCAGCTCGCACGGCCGTGAACACTGAGATTGCAACCCTGCAAATAAATGAAAAACATTAAGAGGCATTTTTTAAGAGCATAATAGTTTACGTTGGGGAAGGAAAGCAATGTTGGCAATGACAAATCTGTCACTACAGTTATTATTATTAGCATTAGGGAAAACAAACAGCCCATTTCCATTTTCTTGTACCAGTGAAGCCAGAGAAGGGAAAAAAAAATCCACTTCCAGCTATCTGCTCATTCCCCTCCCGTGCCAGTTTGTTTTCTGCCGCTTTATCCAAAGGCGTGATGAGAACGGGCCACATGCTGCAGCCGCTGGGGCCACGTTCCCACCAGGACAACGGGCCGGGAAATCATCTTCACACTGGCTGAACTAACGAGCACCATGAAAATTAAAGCTCCAGAAGGACGCTGCACAAAGCACTACTTGTTCATTTCTTGAACAAGTCACTTTTAACTCCTTTGATGTCACTGAGGCACCGGTTCTTTCGTTTACTCCCCCTATTAATTGGTGAGAACTTCATTAAAGTCAGTGGGTTTAGTCATGGATTTCAGCCGTGTTAGACAGTTTGCAACCGTGAAATCAGGATCAAGCACCCCAATCTATTCCATTTTAACAGAGTTCAGGATTATTAATAACAATATTTGCACCAAAACACATTGCCAAGAGCCCCCTGAAGTGTTTGTGACTGACGAACTCGGCCGTGCTGGGAGCAGCACATACAGCCAGTTCTGGACCTGTGAAAGGGGAAGATGAAAATCCCGGTTTAGCACTGACCTCACCCTCCCACCTCCCAAAAAAGCACTGCGGGCAATTCCAAGGAGAATAAGATTGATGTACCAGGGACTTGCAGCCAGCAGAAATCGGTGAGGATTGCGGTGTTTAGACTTAAGTTGGTACGCTTCACTTACACAGGTTTTTTTGCTCCAGCTGCATTACTCAGTCAGGAAATAACAATAAAAATGTAATTTGCTATGGAAGTAGCTTCCAGGGACTTTGCCCAGATGTGAATCTCTTTCCTCTAGCTGTGACAGATTCACATGGTCAATTAAAAAAATTTCCACATTACAGGAGTTACGATATTGACGTTTTGTTGTTTGGATGAATTGCTGCAACTAACTTCACTGGAAGCATCAAAGTTGTTAAACAAGAAGGAGCAGAAGTAGGATGTTTACACATCTAAGGTAGCTGAGTTTGTAATTTGTAGTTCCATCAGTGAAACTGGCTGCACAGTGGCTAGAAAAATCATTTCAATGCTAAGAGAACTGTCTTATGTCCTTGTAGCTCTCGTGGGTGCCTCTGCATTTCATCTGGCCCTGCTTTTTCACATAAAACACTTTCATTGTGAAACAGTCCTTTTTTTACCCCCCAAATTAAATCAAATTAATCAAACAGTGAGAAAAAAATATAGACAGCAAATTTTTTAAAAGGCAAACACCCAGAACATTGAATTTCAGTCCCTGATAAAAAAACCTGAAATACACGGAGGGATCGTGTCTGTATGAAATGTGATACGCAGTTTGTTTTAAGATGCTATCGGATTTTCCTGTGCAACTTCTCTCATTTTTTTCACGTGGCCTTCCCTCTGCTGGCCTGATCCTAGAAATTTATACCCGTGCTTAACATATTACTGCTACTCATTTTCCTGACTTAAGCGCAACAACTTCTGGGCGCCCGAAGCCAGGCAGTTGCGTGAGTTCCTGCAGCAACAGGCTTGTCTCTGTTCTTGGTGCTCTTCTACTATTTTCCTGAGTGAAACTCAAGTATTACCTACAGGAAAATGCATTCTTGGGGGATTATTTATATCACTTCCTCCAATGCAACACAGAAGTAATTGGGGGGGGAGTGCACACTGGGCAGCGAGTGGGAGTGTTGCTATATGCTTCAGTGCGAAGAGGTCAGGCTTCTGAGGAATTTGAGCCAAATTTAGCTGCCTTCCCAGCCCGATGCTACCTCCTCGCATTCGCGTGCAAAGAGTTTACTCTCAAACAATGGAAATATTCTGAAATAAACAGCACAACAGCAGGAAACAGAGCAGGGGGTTTGCTTCCCTCCTTCCTAACCTCCCCCCCGCTTCTCTTTAAAGAGGGGTCAGATGCTTTCAGAAAGTCCTTATTCAAGCCTCTGCTTTTGAATTATTACCAACTGAATTGCGTTGTTGCCCCGGGGGGCAGGGAGGGACAGGGGCAGGGACAGGATGTGGAACAACTCCTGGGCCAGCACCTCCCTTGCAGGAGCAGCAGGGGAAAGACTGTCCCTTCTCCCTCCCGCACCCAAAGAAAAGTCTGCCCTAAGGCAAACACCGAGTAAAAACCGATCTGGCAAGTCCACTCTTCGATTATTTACCTGCTCGTTGAAGTGGAGTCAACACACTTTTGGGACTGAGCATCTGAATGCACTAAATAATTGAAAATAAAATTGAGTCCACCTTCAGCACTTTTTCCCCCTCTTTTTTTTTTTCGTCTCCCAGGTTTCCAAATGCCGAGAAATGGTGATTTATCACTGAGAAAAAACCGAACAGCTGCCTCACACTTCATTCAAAACAGCATGCAAATTGAGTCAAAATTATTAGTCACTGTTTTTACAGAGATAAGACTTCAGCAAACTTTCCTATGTAGTTGGTAATTGCTCTATGGGCAATATTTTGTGACTGCTTGAGCTTGGTGTTGTGACAGCCATTTGAGCACGTTTAGAGCAACTGCTAAGCCTTAATGTGAGTGGAAGAACAACATTCCTGAGAGCAGCTTAGTCTTAAAGCCTAAAATGCCTTTGTCCAGGTATTTTACCTATTTGGGCTTCGATAACTGAGCTGGAATGAGCATTTATCCGTGGTTCAGTTCTGCAGGGATAGTTTCCTTCCTTTGCTAAGCATCCATCTGCCTAGGTACTTACATGAGCCTCCTCTTCTCTCATCACTGCAATATTTGAGTCTCTCCAGGGTATTTAAAAATAGAAGAGCAGCTGGTTTATAGGAGAACAGGATTCTGTATTTTGGCCAGAAGGCTGCGAAAGGTCTTTCTCACCCTTCACCAGATCTACCTCACCTCAAACTTCTGCCGTGCGATTTGGGCTCTCTGAGGATTCATTAGGGCTGCAGAGCACTCCCTGAAGGCCAGGAATTTTTTATCCATCTTCAATTTTTATTGCCTTGAGGCTGTAACTCCAGACTCGGCCACAGACGTGGAGGGATTTGGGCCCACGGCTGGTCACGGCCCCGTTGGCTTCATTAAAGAGCAGCTGGGGCTTGGGGCTTGGGGGATCCAAGCTGGCCGCAGGCACAGGAGAATTTGCTATTCTGGCTTGGATTTCTGTCAAATTTGGAGTGCATTTTCCTCATTAAAAAAAAAAAAATCCACTTTAATTTCATCATACTCCAATTGGGCATAGAGCTGTGAACTCGAGCAGGACTGTCAGCTATGAGCCACGAGGCAAAGCGTCCTTCACTTTGGGAGCAGAGGGCAGGAGATGACATCTAGTGCAGCTTGCCTAATTTTCAAGCCCGGTTCTCAGTGTAAAAGAAAAAAATAGCATATGCATTTTAAAATGCTTTGAGCTATTTTTGGTTAGAAGGCAACAGGGAAGGAAGGACTCCTGGCTTTCTTGCTGGATGTGCCAAGGAAATGATTTACTGGCCAGCTCTTCTCCTCAGGAGCCCAGTTATTGTTGTTCAGCCTCCTCGTGGAGTGAGGGTACTCAGGGTGTGGGAGAGCACAGTTTGCCTGCCGGGAGGGATGGCAGCTTCCTCTGGCAGTCTTAGCAGAATGGCCTTTCATGGGTCATTAAAAACTGAACAAACCACAGAGGCAGGATCAGTGTTTGCAAAGATGGAGTTTACCCTCTCCTGACCTGTGCGGCGCTGCGTTTGGCGAATAGCTGCGTGCAGCAAATCTGCCTTTAGATTTCTCCTTGCAGACTTGCTTGCCACAGCAGCACAGCTGGCCAGAGGGAAGTGCTCTGAAAAACGCTTCCAGCCTCTGCTCCGTGATATAGAGGTGGGATTTTCCAAAGGGAACGGAAGCCACTGGTAAATTAGCATATTGGTATGAAATCCACCGATATTGGGCTTGAGAAGCATGGTTAGCTAGTTCCTGCCGTGGTCTGCTCTCTGTCATCTTGGTCTCTGTAAGTGGAAGAAAAATTGAGCGAACAAAAAGATTAATAGACTCCCAACTTGTAGCCTGTGTGCAAGAAACATCTTGAGCGTTGGCTATCTTATCTATTGGATTTCGTGTCTGTTTCTGCTACTCTTGTATGAATCTGTTTTATTACGATGATTATTTATTTGCTTGGGAATGAGCCAAGAAATAACTAGATACAATAGAAAGCTGCTGGGATTTCCCCAACTCCCACACACAGTAAAATATGCTGATCTGCTGGAGGTTGTACAAAGTCTGCAGCATTTCTACAGAGGCCTTTCTTTTTCACTTTTGCTTTTGTTGCAATTATTATTTTTTGTTGTGATTTGTTTAGCTACATTCCTGCATTGCTAATGGGGCCCTTGTCAGATTACTTCAAGAAAAATGCATTGGTTTGATATAATATTGAAAAGGAAGGGAAGGACATGCTTATGGTCACTTGAAATCTTCCTAATTTCTGTAGCTTGAGAGGAACTTAAAGATGTAATTTCAATATGAATGAACATCATCCAGCATTCTGCTTCAGCTGCAAGTATTTGCAATTTATTTCATATTTAAATCTTCATTATATGAATGGCTGAAAGATAGAGGCTGTTCTCTGTAAATTAAATTCCACCGTATGTGGCTCCATGTGTAACTCTTTGCAATCATTTACTAAAATGTTCCATTCGTACTTAGAGCAGAAGTTTAGGTGGTACTTTGACTTCTGTCTTTATCTGACTGAACGATGCAGCAGATTAAACATGCTTAGTCAAAACTCTAATGTCTCCTAATAATAGTGAGCATAAACCTTGTTCTTGTCATCTGCAGGAAGAGTAATTAAGATTTACTGGTTAAGGCCACAGTCCTGAAAGTGTACACATGTGTTTAACTTCACTGTGCAGCAGAGCCTCGTTGTACTTCCAGCAATGAAATTAAGTCCATGCATCAGTGTCTGCTGGACAGGGGCCCAAGGTGGCACTTGATGCCTTGCTTGACACATCACGTAGGAATAAATGTTCAGCACTTTGTAGTTTTGCTTTATCCAGCTCTGCCAGTATGAAGTAGCTCTCAGTCATATTACCCTACTTGTGTTTCTTGTTGGGATTTTGAGGGGTAAACAAAACAAGGCAAGAAGCGAGGAAAGAAAAGAGTTCCTGCTTGCAAATAATTTCCCATCTGTTTCTCATTCTGTTTGACTCCGGGGAACATTTCCACATTGTATACATCTCATTTTAAAGAACGCGAAGTCTGGATGAACGCTTTGAGCTTCCTACTTCTGAGCTGGATTCCTCCTTCACTCGGATCTGTGTGGATGACCCATGGCCCTGCAGGAATCCTCTTTACAACCTAAAAATAATAATAAAAAAGGTTTTGTTTGACAAAGGGTTTTAAAATCATTCTGTAGCATCATTAAGATGGAGAATTGTTATGGCTGTGTTCAAAGTACAGTCTGAAAGCTCATTATCTCCAGTAAACCTGGTAGGATTTCCCCTATCAACCTCTGAAATACTGAATATGAAGCCCTAAGTGGCTGGATTCAGATTCCTGCTCTAGGGTTTAGTAATATTGTCTTTTTAGAAGCATTCTGTCAAAGAGTAGCTGATGAAATAGTTGAATTTAGACTAGCAAAAATAGGGATAATTACAAATGTGCCTTCAATATACTGTGTGGTCCAACTGAGTTTAACCTTGGGCTTAAATAACAGGATTTGCTGAAGTAGTTGGAGGCGGTGGCTACAAGGCATCGTGCACTTGGGCTGAGCTCGTTCACTAAAATGGCCTCCTTGAAACCATGTGAGGTGACAGAGATTCTTCATGGCTCCAGGCATCAGGGCAAGGGAAAAGTGGGGGGAAAGGCTCTGCCATGAAACGACCTGTCTCTTCTGTACCATTGTGCCCCGAGTGAGAGCGCGAACCTTGAAGCTGAGCCCGACAGCCGGTGGCTTTTCCCTGCAATGGGCTGGATTTTGGTGCTGCACTTCCCTCTTGTGTTTGCTGCTAATACTGTATTTCCTCTCCTCAAGTGTCCTCCAAATCCTGGTGAATGAACAGCTTTGGTTCACCCTTCCTTGATTTTCTTCTTTATTACGAGTTGCTGGAATAATTGAATAACTCCCCATGTCATTTTTGATTATTTTTTTTTTCCCCTGAGGCCTGAGCCCTGTTTTTGTGTGCTGAATATAGCAGGAGATAATTCTGGCCAGCTTGTATACCATATGGCCGAGGTCACAAGAAGAGGAGTTGCCCTGAGACAGTGACATTTTGACTTTTTTATGGCAGAAAAGTCCATGTAAGGCAACGGAGATTTGTCCCAAGAGGGCAAGGTCCTGCCTGTCCTTTCACACTCTGGTCCATGGAGTTTAAACCAGCCTGTAAACAATGGCAAAATCAGGGTCTGCTTCCAGAGCTATTAAGTCTAAAGTATGATTTTATACCCTGACTTTTTTTAGGCGAGAGATGAAGCGATGAGGTTTTCTATCAGCAGTTGTATCCCAGCGCATTTTTCTAATTTTTGCTGTAAAGAAAAATAATGTACTAGTGAAAATCTACACCGACTCCAGTAAATTATTTCTTATTGGGATGAATAAGGAGGTTGGAGCTGCTCAATTACAGTGCCACTAATGGTGGCTTTTTTCCTGCCCCTAAGCTATTTGCCGGAGGTTAAAATTTCAGACCACCAATACTCCCCAAGGACATGTTTGGAACAGGGGAGGTACCATGGCGTATGTGGAAGTTCTGCTTTGTTTCAGAACGATTTTACTGCATTCTGTACAATATTTGGGTACTTTCCTGACAAACCAAAAAGCCCCAACAAATCCAAACACATAGTTTTGTAGCAGATGGGGCGCACAAGATCAGGCATCCTTCTAGCATGTACCGACAGATGCCTGTCATCCTCCCTCAGCTCTGGATTTGACACCATAAGGAAGGCAGACATATGAGCTGGGATCAGTTTCCCATACTTTAGTATGCTGAAAGGGACTTCTAACACTGAATATTGTATAGAAATACTTTCCAGTCATGTCTTCAAAAGACGGGGAGTTGCTCTGCTGAAATTTGCCTGTCTCTGGTGAGTTACCTGCTCAGCAAAAGTTCCCCTTAGGGCGTTTAAGTGTGGACTTTTTTCCTATTCTTCCCATACAGAAAACAGGTTTTCTTAATGCTGTTTAGTGTGCACCTTGGTGCTTTCAGCTATTGATTTGGAGCGGGCCAAAGAGGAAGTTTCCAGCAGGTCAGGTAAAGAGAGATGAGAGCACTTGATTTTAATGCAGGCCTCAAACGACTTGCTTCCATTTATCCTGCCCCTTGAAAGCCTGGCAATTATTTATTACAAAGCAAGCAGGGGACGAGATGAATCGTGGGACAGTATCTGCAGGCCAAGTGTGTGATCGAAGGTGAGGTTTTCAGACGTGATGCGAGACCGTTAATGGGACTGCATTGGTATATTTAGCTGGAATAGGATTGTGAGCCACGAGCTGCCTCTCCAAACGCTGCAAGGTGCAGTGGTAGTGGTGCAGAAAGGGTTGTGGCTTGTTAGCGATGAATTGCCATCCTTGGAGATACACAAGAGCTTTCAGCACAGAAATAAGAAACCCAAGCCAGCCTGAGCCACAGGCGAGGCAAATTGAGTGAACTGTCTTCATTGATACGTGCTCTGATTCAGCCTAGGAGCCAGCACTCAGCCTGGTCGTTAGTCCTGCTCAGTCCGGACTGAAGATTTCTTATTCCCTCTCTGAAACTTATCCCAGTTAAAATATCAGTGTACTTCTGACTGGGAGCAGCTGCATTTCAATAGTGAGATGTACAGGATTACAGCGAACCGATCTGTTTAATTTCAGATGCTGAATCAGGCTTTTTTGTGCGAAGGGTTCCTTTTCAAGAAGTCTGTTGGAAGAGTCACCGCAGGAGGGGGGCAAAGGCACGAAGCAAGCTGAAGGGAGCACAAAGTTAACTTCTCTGCCAGGATTTCACAGGTGTTCAGTGTTACAAGAAATGGGGAATCAGGCACCCAGCAGAGACCAGAGCTGTGCTATAAAAGGAGGTGCAGGGGCACAGTAACTGATTTGGTGAATCAGATCCTCCTGGCTTCAGAGAGTGGAAGTTCACAGTAACTCAGGCTGAGGTTTTGTTTGTTTTTTTTTTCATGGAGACTTGCCAAGTTTTATTTCATTTCTTGTAACGTGGTCTCATTAAAGCATAAAGAAGAAACGAAGCCTTCTGAGGTGGGGAAAATTTCATTAATCAGCTGGTGATTCTGGGCGTGGGTTAATGGCCTTTCCGTTGGAGAGGAGACTGGTGATTAGAAAGCTCATTAGCAGCATGTGGTTATAGCAAATGCTGATATTATTTTGTTACATTTGGACTGGGGTCTAATGCGTACTCCAGTTGTTGCAGGAATTGCTAGGAGGGATGAGTGTGCTTATAAAGCCTTGGTTTCTGGGTGCTGAATGAGCTGCTGGTCTTGGCTTGTGGGGTTTGGAATTAGGGTGTAATTGGTAATGGGATTTCAACCTTTAAAACCTACCTGGTACCTGAACTTCATCTTCCAAGTGTTTTCTGGGAAGGATCCTTGCAGTGTGTGAGCAACCTTGAGTTTCTTGCTGGATGGCCCATGGGAGATTGGTGGAAGCTTTTCCCATAATACTTACTGGTTTGTAATGGAGGTTGGATCAGGATTCTGCACTCTGTGTCTGTGGTCTTGCCTGGTTTGCTAACATTGCAGTATACAAAAACCCTTTTGTCCTAGAAACATAAAATCTGGAGGAGGTTGCTTACTTTGGCAGTTTGCTAGTGCAGTACAAGTGGATATATGTAACTTGTCGCTGCGCTGTACCTGAAATGACTCTGACTAGAACATGCTCATCCAGTGAAAGGCAAATAGTGGACCTAGTTCTGATGCTGAAGGGGGAGAAATGCAGCTTCCAAAGCAATTGCTTATGGAGCAGATATCCTGGTCCCCGCCCGCAGGGTCAGCAGTGTGAGGCTGGTACAATTCCGTGGGGAGCGGGCAGAGTTACTCCATCCATAGTGCAGCCGAGTGCAGAACCCAGGCTAGAATAGTTTCAGTTGCAAAAGACCTTGAAGATCTAGTCCAATCATTCCTAACACCAACAGCATCTAGACAAAAGGCTCTCGTATGACTAAAGCAGCAGGACCTTAAAATGAAGGCAGCAGTCCAGGCTCAGCAAATGGTTTGACGCATGAAGCTGTGTAAACTGTTTGTGCAAGAGGGATTTTTTTGGCAGGGGAAGAGTTAAAGTCCTTTCATTTCCTCTGTCTATTTTCAGCTTCTTTGGAACTGAGGGTTTACGTGGGGTTCACGGCATTTACGACACGCTGAGCTGTCAGTCGGGGCAGCTCTGTGTCACAGAAGGAGACTCCTTCAAAGGATCGTGTCCTGCCTTCCTCTGCAGCGTCGGGGCGGCACGCAGGAGCCCCTGCACATCAGCCTCATCAGGGCATCCCTTTCCAAAGTGACAGCTTTAATGCAGAGGCTGGGTTCGGCTGGGTTATTTAATTCCTGGCTGTAGTAATTCAGGCCTGCCAGGTCAGTGGATGTGTGGGGAGTGTGGGAGCACAGCCAAGGTGCTGGGCTGCTCCAGCCCGGAGCAACTGTAGAAGTGAAAAAAGCAGTTTAGCACCCAGAGCACTTTGTGCCTGGTTGTTACGGGTCAGGTGCGCTTTCTCCCTAGTTGTTATGGGTCAGGTGAAACCAGTGAAAGGAGCACCTGGAGAGCTGCCTTTTATAAAAACACAATATAGCTTTTTGCCCCATCTAGTGGGTATACTATGTATTGAGCCTGGAGTTTGTTGTAGTAGTTTAATTCCAGCATTCAATTTATCTAACACAGCTCTCAGTCCCTGATTTTAGTTTTGCCTTCTGGCTATTTCAGCAATATTTGTTTGTGTTAAATACATGGACAGAGTTAACTCTCCTGCAGAGAAATAGCTCAAATATTAGTTATTGAAAGGAAGCAGTGAGTGAATAGGGAATATTTTTTTTTTTTTTTGGAGAGTGAGATTACAAAAAGAGCAGCTTGGAAAACGTCAGGATTTTTTTGGTGAGGGTAGGGGATTCAAGGGATGGGTATTCAGAACTGAGAAAGAACAGAACAAGACTTACGGCATATAAAACGTGTTCATGTGAAACACAACACATGTCACAGGAAGAGTTCTGCTGAGTGGAATTTTTATTGGGAACGTTCAAATGACAAATGCCAGGGTGGCAACACTTTGGTGTGTACCACATTTGTACGTGGTTTGCCTTTTATTTCTTAAAAAACAAAAAAAAAAAAGGGGGGGGTTTGCTCTGTCTCATTGTGGGAGGCAAAACAAGGTGGGGAAAATAAGGACTTGCTGTAGATGTGGAAAGTGTGTTATGGGTCTTTCCCTGCCCTCCTGCTTGCAGGGAAGATGAGCATATTTTTCTTTATTTTTTAAGCAAATTCACTTGGATCCAGGCTAAAGCATTAAAATGCTGGCACAAAATTAGTCTTGCTTTCTTGGGGATGCTGCAAGTGTGCTTAATGTCTGAAATAGCCTGTCTGACCTCAGCATTGTTTGGGATTTTGCAATACCGCTATGGACTGACATCTGAGACTTGAAGGCTCCTCCCCACCTTCCTCTGCGTCACTGAGTCCCTCCAAACTTCTCTGGGAAGCTGGTAATGGTCCTGTGCTCCAGAAAACCCCTGGCAGGGCCAGCCCGTAGCAGTGCCAAGATGTGAATCGTACGGCAGCTCTGCCATCTGTCAGGAGGGAGAAACCGTTTTCAGACCTCAGTAGAGAGAACAGTATTTCTTACAAGAAATTTTCTTAATGTGTTTAGTTCCTGGGCCAAAGGCGGTCAGTTTGTACTAAAGAGCCATCTGGCTTTGAGGATCGGTGGAGGATTTTAGGTGGAAGAAACTGCACGATCAGCGTGGTGCAAGGGTGAGGCTGGTGACTCTTGTGTGTCGCTGTGGGTTAGCAGGACAGCTTCACTTCAAAAAGCGTGTTAAAGACTCTGCTGTCACTAGGAGGTGCCATGAACTCTGTACGCTGGTTACCTACCTTGCAGGGGTCTGAGAGCAATGGTTAATAAGTGATGACCAAGTGCTTTGATATCTCTGGATGGAAGGAGCTATAGAAATTCAAACTATTCTTATTTTCTAGGCCAGGAGAAGAAAGCAATTACTTGTAGACCAGTAATTTTCTATTTTATCCTTGCAAATGAATGTGAATAGCGGACAGCAGCAATTACACTGATGGGATAGAAAAAAGCCTTCCAACGTCCCTTTGACTATTATTTTTATTGTATATTCACTTTGAGTTTATTTTGAGGTGGCAAGTTTAGTTTTCATCTGGGGTAACCTCTGTCTGAGAAAATTCCTGAAGTGCCCGTGTCCAAGGCTGGGAAGACAAAGCATGGAAGGATCTCTCTGTACATATCCTGGTGCTGTATTCTAACTTCTCTCCCTGTACTGGAAGTTTGAGGAGGGGCAGGAAAGTTTGTCCTGTCTTAAGATTATTCATTGGTAGCTGCTGGTCTCTGTGTTAGGAGGTGTTAATAAACTGTTCACATGCGGATGGAATTGCAAACCATCATCTATTGGAAAAGGTGATAGACATCTGTGGTGGGCTGGAATTCAGAAATGACAGGTTGCTTTAAAAAGACTGAAGTTTTTCTTTCCACTTTATTTCATCCAGATGTGAGGCTAAGCCATGATTTTTAGAAAACTTTCATAGGGCAATGAGACTCCTTCAACAGAGCAGCTGCTGGCCCGGTGGGCCAAGTGTTCACCTGGGATGTGAAAGGCTCCAGTCCAAGCCTGGATCAGAAAACAGACCTGAACCTGCAAATGGCATTTTCGAAGTAATAGGCTCAGTCACCAGGGTTTTTGGGTGGATAGGGGTCAGTGTCTCTCCGAGACTGTGATCCATCCTGCGGTTTAATCCCAAAAGAGACTGTCCCACACAACATCCTTCACAGCTGCTTTTTTTTTTTTTTTTCTTCTGACAAAATGATATTTCTCAATGAAAGCTGTAATAAAAAATTCAGACCAGCTGTGATAGCTACTGCCAACCACAAATTGCCTTGCTAGTTTTGATGATGGGGACACAGCTGCTAACAGAAAAAATAAAAAATTTCACAAGGGAAGAGAGGCTTGACTGTTGATTTTTATTGAGTTGGAGCCTGGAATAGTAATTCTTGATTTGGACCAATTCTTATATATTGGTGGATTTGGGTCACTAGAGGTATCTGTAGGGATTTACAGCGTATTCGGTCTGTCTTTTTTGTCTTTAGACACCTTTGTGAATCTGGGCTGTGGCTTCCAGGGGTGTGAAACCAGATAGCAAAGAAGGTTATGATCATCACAAACCCCTCTGTTTCATGGTCTGATAAAACATACAAGACTCAAGGGATCTGTGTGGTCAAAGTTCAGTTCCTCACACTTAGAGTCAGCTCTAGGACAGAGGTGTAGCTTAGGGGGCTCCACAGAATATCTCATTCACTCCTCAGCAGTCACTAAATGTCCAGTAACAAATGAAGAGCTGCTATAAAGACGTGAGAAGTCCCAGTCATATTGTGCCTCTTGTCTATACAATCAGCTGTATCAGAAGCCTGGAAACCTGAAGAATGCAACAGAAACAGTAGAAAAGAAATGAATTCTCTGCCTCAGCGCACAGCAGATGGGTAACCTCTGTTGTAGATCATTTCTAATATTCGTGGCCAGTATGAAGCAGACTTAGAAATGTCAGTGTGAGGTAACTGTAAAATTGTTGCATGTAACCACAAATTCTTTTGTCACAAATGTTACAGGCTTTCATTCTGTCTGGCATCTGACATTGGAGATCCATTGTAACAGGTTTTCTTCCAGTGTGTAACAAGAGATACTGTCTGTTGTTAGCAAGTTGAATATAAATAGTTCAGCGAGTGGTAGGCACAGCAGAAGCAATAGCCTTCAGTTAGATGGGGAATGCAGAGGTGGCTGAGGGTTGCCACTTGAAAGATAGAACTGTAGATATCTTTAAAGCATGGTCCTCTGGGATTTCTTCAAGGTCATGCAAGGAGTTTGTAGCAGAGCCAGGGCCTGCATCCAAATCTGCCGACTCTGTGTGATGCCTTAGGAATAAAGGCTATCTTTCATCTAAATTAAAACCCCACAATTTTGTAGAAGCTTCAGGGCCTCTGTCTAATGCATTCACACAGCATTCATCACCATGGCATCTAGGTGCCACTCTCCTCATCTCTTAACCTTGCCAGAGTCTATCATGAATATTCCGAGCATCTATATAGATTTCCAAATGAGATGAACGATGCTTTTCCCACTCTCTGCCTTTACTTTCACTTTACACACAGCCAGGCTGTGTGTCTTGACAAACAAGCCCATCCGTTATAGCCTCAAAAAAAAAGACAAAACACTAAGAGGATGTCCAATTAGCAAATATCGCACTTAGCCATATTTTGGAGCATCTCTTCTCTCTTCCCCATTAGAACTTACACACTATAACAACATGGCCTGTCACCGCACAGCCTGCCAGCTGCATAAAATCAAGGCATTGGGCTTTTTTAATTGAATGCATAATGAGTTGACTGGCAGGTTTAATTAACAAAACTCATCCTGTGTATGCACCTGGAGGTGAAAATAAGTTTAATCAAGAGAAGTTGGCAAGTGCCAACAGCTCTGTCATGGTTGGGGTTTTTTTTTTTCCTTCCCCCCCTTATTTTGGTTTATTTGAACCAGGCTTTGTATTTGCAAAAATGGCTCTGAATGCTGATTAATTATCTTTGCCCAAGATTGATGAATTGTTACAGCCTGCTTTGTAATGAGAACTCCCGCTCCTGGAAAAGCTTCTCTGAAAGCTTTAATAATCAATCAGCCTTGGATAAACTACTTATGGCAAACATTCAAGGTCTCTGAACATGGCCTGTCATGGTAACTCTTGAGGACCTCATCCACGTGAGGAAAATGTGTTCTTAAAATGTGTAGGCTGACTATTGCCAAGAGAAGGTGGTGTTCTGGTGAAGACAGGTGTGTAGCTTTCTCAGAAGTTAAAGGATTGAGGCAGAAACCATAGGAAATCTGGTTACTTTAGGTTGAATTACTTCTGTTTTGAAATGGCAGCTATAGCATCTTTAGTGGAACCTCTGTTTTGGTTAACAGTCATAGTCCGAAGGTGAAAAATGCCTTCCCTCCTCCTGAAAACAAGGGTACAGGCTATATTCTTATGTATAAGGTCAACCTGTGCTATTATTCCTTCTGATAGGACACTCCCACTGTTTCAGACACCTACTTTGGCCCTTCTGACAAGCTGAAAGTGCATATCTGGGAGGGTGGGTGTGGGGAGATGGGCCCCAGAGGTGACTGTGGGTGCCATGACAAACCCCTGGACAGCTGAGGCCTCTGGGTGTGCCTGTGATAGAGGTGCTGGAGCCCCTCGCTCCTCACCCACTGTGAGGAAGGTATCTACCAAGCCAAGTTCTAGCAAAGGTTGTGGGCGTTCTACGAGGAGGTTAATGCATTCAGGCTGTCAAAATATTCTTCCTGCTATTCATCCAGTTAACATGCCCTCTCTTTCTTTTGCCTGAAAAGGCATTTGCTATGGTATTCTAATACATGGTCTGTGTTCAAGATGTTAGTGACAGCTGTTGTATGACTACAGGAAGGAAATTATGACTCCCTAATGATAACATGTCACGGCATGTCTCTTTGCTTTTCTTTTCCTTTAGACGTACATTTCTTCTGCCAATGTCTCCGTCATTGCACACATGCAGTTAATTGTGTATCAATGACATGTATCCTATGTGTTGAGAACAGGGCTTTAAAAAAGAATCTTCTGAACGCTTCTACCTCGGCTTTAAATAATGCGGAGCTGGTAGAGAAGATGCTCCATGTGGTAACCTGATCTTTTGTGCTTTGGGATGCTTATATCTGAACATCCATATTGCCATCCGGCTTTCTTTAGGAGTGGTAGAGCTACAATATGCTCAGCACTCAGGGTAATGAATGTGTGTGCTCAGGTATACCATCAGTTTAATCTCTCAGGTGACTTTTATGGCTTTACCCTAGTAAATTCTGGAAGGCTGATAACTTTTTGGGACGAAGCCTGTTAAACACATGGGAGTGGTTGTCTGGATAGGCCACCACGAGCCCCTTTCTGCTGCGTTTCAGCTGTGGTCTAACACCTCCAGCCTTTGCAGGGAATCTTGTCACAAAACTCTAATGAGAAGTGACCAAAAAAAGTCTTTTGCATCTGCTTTAAGGAACTTACTGGAGTGACAAGTATGTTTAACCTAGTTTTTAATTCCCTCGATATGGGAAAGTTTCTGTGCCCAGGCAGAAGGCCCGGAAGGGTTATGCATCATTTACAACCCAATGTTCAAAATGAGGAGCAGACTGGCGGCGGGTGGGAGTGCAAATGTAGGTTTGTAATTCTCAGCTCAGCAGGAGCCGCTGCTCTGCACAGGGGCAAAAACCAAATGATTAACAGCTTCTGGCAAGGGCGGCAGTTCTTAGTTCCCTCTTGCTTCCTGCTGGCACAGCAGAGAAAGTGTCCTTTGACTGTGGCAAGTCACTGGTATCAGCTGAGCGTACCCTCTGTAGAGCTTCCAAGCCATATCTGCAGGACCTCAGGTTCACCCAGAGGCACCCAATGGGTATAATTTTGCTCTGTGAGACAATCATTGCTTGTTTCCCATTGTATCTAGGAGGTAGCTGTTGGTCTTGGGTGTTTGTGCTGTTGTCCTGGGAGTGTCCTATTGGGGATATGCTGCTGAGAGGCTCTTCCCACTCCCAAAACAGAGCTCTTCAGGGCCAAGCTTGTTTGCAAAACCAGGGCAGGTAATGCCATGAATGCAGGCTAGGACTTAGTTTTTGACAGTCTTCACCATGGTCACCTTTTACAAGCACTTGGGTTTGCAGTGGGATTCTTTGCTTCTACGAGCTCTGAGCTGTACAGTGGGTGAGCGTGATTTCTCGGGTGGAAACTGATGGACAATCTGCATTTGTGTCTCAGGAGGGGTTTTCATATTGCCTGTGGTGTAAGAGCATAAGCTTACAGGAAGGGAAAACACACTATACATACATGTTTCAACACCTGGTAGCTGTGGCGACCATAAAACCCAGAACAAGCTGCCTTCCCGCTCTGTTGCTCAGAAGAGCAGTATCCATGGGAATGTCTGTATATCCTGGCTTCCCCGAAACCCCTTCTGACACGGGCAAGATGCCATTTCTGTTTCAATTTAGGCAGCCATGAGAGAAAACAGAAATTGCTTTAACGTTGCTGCTGAACTATGGATGGCATTAATCTGTTTGTAGATGACTTCACAAGGGCCCCAATTTTGTAGAAATACGTGACTCTCCCTCTGTCAGGGACTAGTCTGATCTCCTGAAGGTAGGTTTTCTTTCAGGACTGATGCCGGGAGTTGAGTAGAAGCAAGCTTGCTTTCACCCTCTCTGTGGTCATAGACACATGGCAGACAGAGGGATGTGCACGGAGGGAGTTGTTCAGCCCCTTTTGCCCGGGTGGGTTGGATAATCAGCTGGCCGGGGGAGCAGGGAAGAGGCTGCTCGCAGTTCTGGGTCGTGGCTGAGGAGCAGCAGCCACAGGAGGTCAGTGTTGCACTGTGGATCTGGCTGCCAAAAGGCTGCCTGGCCTTGCAGGAAAACTTGACCCAGGAGGAGGGGTGAATTCCTCTTGGGCATTTCTGGGTGGCTTGCCACTCTGGTTTAATTCTGTGTTGGGGGGGAAAAAAAACCAACGGTGCTAGTGAGGAATACGTTCCTGGAAGGCACAAGGATTTGTCGCAGGTGGGAAAGGAGCCCTTGTGGAGACAGGGGGCTGGGAGCTGGCACTAGATGGCTCGGGTCTGAGTTGGTCCTGGTTGCTGCAGGCTTTCCTCTCCGGACCCTTGCCTTGCTTTTGGCCCAAGTGTTTCCTTGCTGCCTCAGACAGCTGTTGGGGTGGAGGTGGAGCGGTTTGGCGGACGCGGGGTCAGCCGGAGCGGAGGGTGTCCAGCATCCCGGAGGAGGCGGCTGGCGTGCAGGTGGCCCGCTCGTTGGCAGTTTCGCTCCAGTTATCAAGGCTGAAAAGCCTCTCTGCTTCATCTCAATTCCTCTGCCTGCAATTTATCCTTCCCGGGTGGTCCGGGGGCAGGTTGGCGCAGGAGGCGCAGGGATGCTGCTACTGTCGGGGTCGTGTCTGGTTGCTGAAAGAAGATTTGCATTCCAGGAGGGCCCAGCCACTGCCTTCCCCCAGGGCTCAGGGCTCTGAAACATGTTTTAAGGCCACTTCCTAGGGAGCTCTGGCAGCTATTTGATGTGGTCACAGTGCTTTTAGAGAATGACTGGGACAAGGACAGAAGTGAAACTCGAATATTCTCCAGTAAGCTCTGTGGTTCCTTCATTAAAAACAGACAGATAAACAAACAAATTACAGACCGTTATGAGCATGTCCTGCAGTTCCTCTTCAAACAGCTTTTTGCTGTTTTAAGAAGCAGTAAATAAGGACACAGCCTCCTGAGTCTTGGCCGTAAACTGTTGGATTCAAGCTTTCCTTGTGCCTCTAGGTCCATTGCCTTAGCTGTCTTCTAACTGTCTGACGTGAGCTTTTCATTCGTTTGGCTTTTCCTGGTGAGAGGCTTCAGAACAAGATTCCTTGTGTGCAGTCTTTGATGTTACACCACAAAGAA
>NW_009710744.1:102553-117584 GCF_000703405.1 Apaloderma vittatum | reverse complement strand
CTGAACCCCCATTAAAAAAAGAGAAAAGTTTTATGTAACTAGGTTGAGAGGAAGTGGGGTGACCCATGCAAATAGTTTTTGTGTCACTTACAAAGGCTCAGATGCTATGGTGATGGGTTCAGCAAAAAGATCTGAACTCCTTTAGACGGGGCTGGGCTGAGATGTCTTTGCATTGCACTGGCTGAAAGGCAGAGGAGACACAGCTAGGGATGTAAAGGTGTCCTGGCCAAGCTGGTCTGAGGCAGTTCAGCCTTTCAAGAATGATGTGTGGACCCGACCAGTTTGCTGTCTCTTCTCTGCGTACTCATGGCTATGCTCTAGTAATGCTGATTTTAAGAATGCAAAGAACTTGCAGCCCCTGGGCTTAGAAGCAAGAGGGGAAATACACTGTGGAAATTCAGCCAGAATTTTTCTTTCTCCAAAAGTAGACGAGGAGCTGTTTCGCTTCATTTGGCACTTAGTGGCTTTTGTTTTATTGCGTTGCTGACACTGGGCTCCTGATATTAGGACTTGGTCCTTGTTCTCCGTCTTCTAGTGTCTTTGCATTTGGGCATCTCTAATTCTTGCTACGCACAGCATTCTTAAAGGTGAGGGAGGGGGAAATGGGTTGTCTTCATCATACATTAATATAAAGCTCTTGATTTTTATAGTCAGTGTCTTTGCCTTTGCAATCTGGCCTGCTGGGTGGAGGCTTGGTGCTTTGAGAGTATTTTGTTTGGGTCCCTGCTTGTAGTCTAAAAACAAAACAGGTACCCTTGGTGTAGCATGTGAATCTTCGGCTTTATGAAAAGGCTTTGTTATAAGTGTGTTTTTGGAGAGGAGAAACCTATGCAGTGACCCTTTTCAGTATCATCTGATGCATGCCCCATGATTAGAAAGAGTAGGGGAAGTTAAAAATAACCTGTGGAGGAGGTATTCTAATGAGCAATTATCATTCCTTTCCATTGACTTTTGCAGCAAGACTCTCCATGTGTTTAGTCTTCTCGAAAGAACATGCCAGATGTTAGAGTGAGTGACTTGTTAAGTCCCTGAATACTATTCTCACTGGCGTACTGAACCATTGTCGGGGGTTTTTTTGTAACTATTAAAATAATTGGGCTCTGAACATTCTGACCTGATAACGTGAAAGAATCTTGGCTGGCTTTCCTAGGGGTCACGTTTGTGAATAGAAAACTCGAGGAGTGTTTGCCAGAACAAAGAAATGTTTCTGCATGCAAAGATCTTCAATAACTTAATCTGAGGTGGAATCATCTGGCTTCAGAAATCATGCCTCCTGGCAAAATCTGACTTTTGCATTTCAACATCCTGAACTTTAGTCTTCAAGGAAGCTTTTGTGCTCGTGGGGCTCTGCTATTCCCCCAGAAGAGAGTTCTTTAGAAATGATTGACGACAAGGCCAATTCTACCTTTGCAAAATTTAAAATGGGGAAAGCAATGAGGAGAGCAGACGCCTCTTTACAAAGTGACTGCAGCCCTTTGCCGTCCCGGCTTGCATGTAGGAATCTTAATTGGATTAAAATACAAATCTGTATATTGTGATTTTGTATGCTATGGATCCCACCCTCTTGTTTTTAGCCACATTGGCTAAACTCAATGAAGTGCACGGTCAATGTTTTAGCTTTGCCTTTGGTGTCCCTCGGTTGGAGCTCATTAAGCATTCGGGGAATAATAATTCTGGGACTTGAACTTTGATCTGAGGAATCTGGGAAAGAAAGGGCCGGAAATTGCAGCAGCCTGATTAGCTACCCCAAGTTGATCAACTTTTCTGCCAGATGCAGGCAGAGCTCCCAGAGGCTGAAAGACAATAGCGTGAGTGAGGCAGAGCTGCCTTCGCCCTGTTGTGTCTGCGCTCCCATCACATCCCATTACTGTCTCTGATGCAGATGGCAACCACTTCGCACACACCCACAGCCAATAATCTTTGTCCAAAATATCTCCTTGGCAGAAAAATAAAAATAAGTAATAATAATTTAAAAAGAAAAAATTACCCCCAAGTATTTGTTTTCTAATTTTCACACATTTAAGAGTTGTGTGGTTTCTTCTAGGACTGGAATATTGGAATTATAGAATCACAGAACAGGTTTGGTTGAAGGAGCCCTTCAGCCAAAGGTCTGAGGGAAAGGCTATCTGGAGTCTGACTTGGAACTTGTGGGAGTTTCAGAGGGACGATACCAATTGCAGTGCAGCAAGACCGGAATAGGCTGTGTGTGCCAGAGTTTTATGCCACGAGCAGCACTTTACTCCTCAGGAGGAAATTTAGATTGGGGTGTAAAACCTAAAATGCTTACATTCAGAGCAAGGCAGAGTTTGTCATATATTTTCATTCTCCCAAAAATATCATGAGTATTTCAACTCAAATTCAAATACATGTTGTGACAACCTAAATTCGATGACAAACCAGCTTTAGCACTTGGCTACATCTGACTAGAAATTTTCTGACATCGGTGATTGAAAATTCCCAGCTGTAATTGAGTGAAAAGGGAAATAAAGTTGTTTCTCACAAAGAGTTTGAGACTCAGATGGAAGATGTACCTGCCACCAGCAGAATACCCTGAAAGTATTGAAAAATTATCACTGTTGCTTCTTTCTTAAAACTTTTTACACCTTCAGTTTCTGTCAAGAGGCGCATCAAGTGTCTACCTTGATATCTAAGGGAAATAAATACCCACAAGCAACTGCTGCCTAGTGCCATGTTTCTGAAATCTTGGCCAGCTGGCAGGGGAGGAATGGGACGTGGAGCTTTTCCAGAAGAGCTTCTGAGGAAGAAATTTTTTTTTCCCATGCTAGAAATCAAACACTAAATATTGTAGTTGAAAACCCAGATGATCTAGGTTCCAGCAGTGAGACATCGTGGTGTCTTATGAACTGGAATTGTGATGCTGCTTGGTCCCTCTTTGCATGGGAGACACTTTGCTGCCTCTCCCACAGTGCTCCCTGGCCTCTGCCTCAGGCACGGAGCGGTCTATCAAATTGAAATATACTCAGGATGTTTTTCAGGAGGAAAGTAACTGTCATTGCAAATAATGTTGTTTGAAAGAAGGTTTCCTTTTCAAATGAAAAATATAATTTTGGCAAACTCCCATCTGCCTTCCATTCCAGCTACTCCATGTTATGGGTGTGTGTGGTATCAGAAACTATCGTTAATACAATTGTGGAAATTCTGTGTCAAGTGACTGGGTCTCAGTTTTCACAATGGAGAGGTGTCCCCTTGTCAAAGAGCCACATGTTCTGTCAGATTTAAAGTGTTCTGTTCCAGTGTAAAGCTGAGTTTTAGTTTCAGGCAGGAGGCACAGGGACTGCGGAAGCTGACACAATTCCAACATGTTGTTCATATCCTGAAGTCTTTTAATTTCCCCTGGCTGCTGTTGCAATAGCACCATTTCACTGAATAAATTAATCAGAACATAAGATTTGTTGAATATGAGGACTCAAAAAACAGGTTACACTTGTGACTTTGATAAAGCTGCTGTAGTTGGTGGTTAGTCATTATTTTTCCTTCTATGGGTGAAGCAGTTACAAGAACCTCTGCTATTGTTGCTAGAAAAAGTGGCTTCCTGTGATATAAAGTAATTTTTTAAAATAGGAAACATATGGCTGGTCTCTAACAACAAAGTGATATTCAGGTGCTGATGGCATATGCCTCCAGTCGTATTACAGGAAGCTATCTTGGAAATCTGGTGGCAGAGGCTTATATACTAATTTTCAGGAAGTGGAGTGGGGGGAAGGAATCTGAAACTGGTATCAGAAGTGTATTTACATTTTTAATTTCACTGGAAGTTCTTTCCTATTTGTGCTTTAAAAGTCTCTGATATTAATTCCCTGTTAAATATAATAAACAAATGCTGTGTAAAGTCTGCGTTATGCCATATAATACTCATCTGAGGAAAAGAACACAGTAATTTTGCAGCTTGCTCACAGCTCGGAGAGCCACTGGCGGTTCCCATGTGTGCACTGAATTACGTTGGTCTTGTTGTGGTTCTTGCATTAGTAAAGCCTTGGACTGAACTAGTTGGGGATTTTATTTTGTATCTTGTGCTCCTGGCATTTTTGCCTACCTCTTTGCAATAATTAGTAACGTTCACCTTTGTTTCTTTAGCACTGAAACCTGATTCTAATGACAAACGTTTTTTTTTCCCGCCTGGGCTTTGGCTGGAAATTTCGTATGTGCTGTTTCCATCACAACTTCAATATTCAGGTGCCTTCTCAACTGGAGCTTGGGTTGGGCTCATGGCTGCAAGTAGCATTGGTCAGCAGAACCTGGTGCAGGTCTGGAGGTTTGCTACCTGTGTACTTCTAGAGAGTCACGGCAAACAAATGAGCATGGAATGAGCCTCGCTAGTGGTGTAACTCTTTGGTGTGGGGCAGCGTCAAGCAACTGAAATTCCTTGTGTTTTTATTTTCATTCATACAGTCTTGCGCTTGCAATTGTTCAGTCTACTGCAAAAAAAAACCATTCCACCATCCGCTGTTCTTGCTTTCATTATTGTTCAGTTATCCAATTAGTGTGCTCACACTTGCAGTGTTGTCTTCATCCACAAAGGTGCCTTTGCTTTAACCCTTTGGAGGGCGACAGCTTGAGAAATGGCAATATGCGAGAAATAGATTTCTGGATTTGGAGTGACTTTTGTGTGAAGGAGGGACACTTAAATTTGTTTTATCTCTATACTTGGGGAGTTGACACCTCAGCGAAGTAGGGAGTGATTTTTGTTTGGCAACAAGCTCTTAGGAGGCAAATGGCGCTATGGAATGTCTTAACTTTTAGTATTAGAAAATATATGGACAAGCAAGAGTCCTAAGGTTCTCTAGTGAGCACTCTGAATCATGTAGGAATCTTCTTCAGAGTTGCAGCAAGTTGCAGAGAGACATAACAGCTCAGCAGGATTGATTAAGTGTCTACAACTATGCATCTAAGATAGTGCTATAATAAAAGTGACAAATGAGGAAGAATAGCATGCTGGAAACTTAGCATGACTGAATGAAAAAAAATGCACAGTGTAATTTATTGTCAATGAAGAACCATCAGCGGGAGAGAGTGAACCTAATTCATCCCGATTAATTAGGTATGGGACTTAAACCTTGGTCTTCCACAGCTCTAGCCACAGAGTCACTTGGTATCTCGGAGGACTTTGGACTGCGACTACAAAATCCTAAAATGAATTTTAATTGATTGGTTCACATGTCTGCCAGAACAATAACCAAGAAAAAACCCTCTGAATATACCTTGTGTGGGAAAGTCACCACTATCAGCAGTTTCCAGAGGCTCCACCTGAGCGGTTTTCTGCGTGGCCAGAGCTGTTGTGGCACTGCAGTGTTGAATAGATTGTGCTGTTTCAAACAGCTTTTCCTTGTGGCCTGCAGAGGGTTTGCCCTGGGGCTCCTGTTGGCACTGGAGAACATGGCCAGTGCCCGGTGGCAGCTGCCTTCTCCAGCACGAGGCTGGGCAGAGCTTTGGGTCCCCGGTGGGTTTGGCTGCCGTCCACCCAGACTCTCAGCAGATCCCCCCAAAAAAACCCTCACAACCCTGCAGGTAGTTAACCAACCATCCTCCCCTCCCCAAGCCTATAAACAGAGCATCCCGCTGCTAACAAAGAGAACTGTAGGCATTCCCCAGGTAATTTTCCCTTCTCCCCAGCCTTAGGAAGCACTAAATCTGTGCGGGGGCAAACACCAGCACCTTTTGCCTGCGTGGCCGCAAACCCCGTTCTCGGGATAAAGCACAAAAGAAGATGTTTTTGTGAGGCTGGGTGAGGCTGCCACACGCTGAAGCGATCCCACCGTGCCGCCACACAGTGATAAAAGGATAATTTTATGTGATGTAATTCGCAGCATGGTTTGTACTCCACTGAAGCTTCAGGCGAAATCGTTGTGGTCAGCTTGAGGTTGGAGTGGCTGGGGGAGAGCACAGAGGAGGAGGGCATCCCAGAACAGGAATGTTTTTACAAATAAAGGAACCAAAAAAAAAAAAAAAAGGCTTGCTAAAGCTCTTCCTCCCCTGACAGTTTGTCGGCAGTGCCTGGGTTATGTGTGCAATCTCCACATGAGCCAGTCGCTTGTCCTACAAAAATGATTTGTTAGACAAGTAGAGCCAGAGTTGAGAGCAGGGGGAGGTGGAAGGAGTCGCGGTGGAGGGGGAACCTTGGAACGGATTCAGGAATGACTGATGGGCTCGGCTGAAAATTTTATCTACTACCTTGTGGAAGGGGGAGAAGTGAGAAAAGGCAAATGGAGAAAGGCTGGGCTGTCTGCTCTAGCATCACGATATTTTATTTCTTACCGTTGAATGCAAAATTGATTTTTTTTTTTTTTTAGATGCATAAGAAGGGAAAAAAAAAAACCAGCCTTTACCTCTGTCTTATAATTCCCAGACAAAGGAGTCTGAAGCAGACACCCCAGACAATGGGTAGTTCTTTCCTCCTTAAGCATTTGCCTTTCTCAGCAGTTAAGGTTAAAAAAAAAAAAGAAAACAACCCAGAAAAACCTCATTGAAGGAATGAATTAAAAAGATGACCCCGGAAAATGTGGCAGCCTTTTTATTTGATGAGGAATCAAGTTCAGAGAGTGTGTCACCAGAGGTGCTGTGATTTGGTCTTTTATTTGTTTCCTGGCAATAAGAACATTCCTTTTTAGTCTGATATCATCCTCTCATCTTCTCCCTCCCTCTTTCTGTCCTTCTCTTCCTCTTCTCGCATCCTTTTTCCTTCCTCCCTTTTTTCTCTCTCACCCCTCGCCTTTTTTTCTCTTTGCTTGCCAGTTCAGGCATTCTCACATACATTACCCCTTCCTTTCATCTCCGGAATGACCTGAAATGACCTTTTGCCTGGCACTAGACGTGACTTAACTGATAATAGCAGATACTTGGGGGCCTCAAGCGGTGGCTTGTCTGAGCACGTAGAGGGAGGGGGAAGAAAAAAATCCTCCCTTTTTTTTTTTTTCCCCTTCGGACGGAAAAACATGGGTTTCTCTTTGTAGCAGCATTTCCTGCAAGGTAGCAATTAATGACACTTTGCGCTGCTTACTGCCCGTTAGAGAAAATCCTTCATTTTTTTCTACAGTCTCTATCCCAAAGAGGGAGGGGCGGCACGGGCAGGGAAGAGAAATCTGTCTGCAAGTGGTTAAAAACTCCACACCATCATTTTTATGCCACTGGCTACTAGTGCTCTGCATTGCGTCTTCCCTGTCTTTGTGCTCCTGTCTCAGCCAAATACTTGTTGGAACAGCACAAATGTCCTTCTGTCTTAAATAATCGACACTTGTAGGTGACTAATCTAGGCAAAAGGTTATTATTTTGCTTCTTAATGTGCCTCGAAGCCATCACGGTGAAGATAAGATTGCAGTCAGACCCACTGGGTCTCCGATTTTATTTTTTAACTATTTATTTGGATACTCGGTGAGGCTGGGCGAGTTACCACAGCAACGACTCTGAGTCTTGAACATGAAAGGGCTCTTATTGTGCCATGTGGTGCCTCAGAGATACAGAGAAAGAAGGAGGCGGGGAGGAGAATTCCTCTTTAAAGAAACAATAGCGAGACATTATGTGAACTTTTGGGGCTTTACAATAAAGTTTAAAGGAGGGGAAAAAGGGGGCTACAACAGTTCGCCGAAAAAAAAATTGTGCTGACTTACAGGACTTTGGAAAGAGAGGAGTATATGTTTATAGAAATATTAATTAACTGCTAAATAAAAGCTCAATATATACACACATATTTAGTTCTTTTCTCTGACAGCTAGTTGGGCTGTTGGACTGCCCAAGCAGATCAGAGCTTAAGGTCAGAACCCAAAATATTTTTTCTTATTCAATTTTATATTTTGAACTTTGTTCTGTCCATTCTTTCAAGAGAAAGGGTGGGTGTTAAAATGTCAGGAAAGGTACCATAGTGCAGTCTAGTTTCCATTGTCCAAAATAATGGGGTGACTGAAACTCCAGACAATGGGAAAACATGGATAATAGGGTTACTAAAGGATGCAGAGCAGAAATATGTGAATGGCTGCTTGCAGGAGCAAGTTAGGTGCAGGGGGAGCTGATTAATTCAGGTTTTCCACTGCTTTGACCAGATCCAGCCTGGGACTGAACGTGGTGCCACTCAAGCATCCCTGTGTTGGGTTCCCTGTGTTCCAGAAGGGTTTGCCTGCCCCATACCTGTGCTGACCCTGTGCTTGGTTTTGTGCTACCAGACTCTCTCGAGGTGTCTTGGCAGAGAAATATTAACCGTTGGTACTGGACAAACTCAAAACTCCATGTGAAATTTGTCCAGATCATCCACGCTTTGATAGAATTTCTTGGAGCGATCATGCAGCTTGCTCTGAAATTCATGTTGTTTCCACGCTTCATTCATTGCAACTGAACAAAGTTCTTGGAGTTCCCCTGAAATTTCAGAAAAATATCACCTTTTGACAAAGTAATAAAAGAAAGTCAGGGACTTCACTGCAGGTTAACATTACTCCAGCAGTTTGAAGTCAACCATGTGTCATTTGTACAATGCTTCCCATTGCGCTTTGCTTTGTGATATGCAAATCTTATCGTGTTAATTGTCAGTAATGTTAACATCAGACATAAAGGTATAAAAATATGGCTGAATTAATATTGTGGGAGCAACCATCTCTTTGCGAAGTCTTTGAGTCCAGAGTGCTTAATCTCATAATCTTGTTACACATTTATGTGTGTATTGTGTATACATCCAATGTTTGCTGTCCTGGAACATTTTTATAGCAAGATTGCTTTTCCCCCACCATTGTACTGCACGTAGTTTATAAACTTTAAATTTTGAATAGTATTGGAAAACTACTTAGGAGAACTTTCCCTCACCAGCACAAGTTCAAGCTCTGTTCCTAATTAATTACCTGTGTTGCCAGCTCTTCTTTTTAGAGGCCCGCCACCAAATTGAGTGGATTAAATCACTGTTGCAGGTGAAGGACAAGGCAAATGATGGTTTATTGCCTGAAAAGCATGATTGCCTCAAGTGATGATGATTGTATATTCCTAAGGATGTTAAAGTGTCAGCTGTCTAAATGTCTCCAGTGGTGGTACCGTAAAAGATTTCTGGTTTCTTTCACCTATAGGACGCCTGGCAGTCAGGCTGAGATCTGTCAGGATAATATTGGCACTAAACCTGCCTCTAATTTTCAAAGTACGTGTGAGCTCAAGATTAAGAACAATAGTTGGGTTAAATCTCTGATCTCTGTATCAGTAAGAAAAAAACAATGCAGTGAAAAAGTAAAATGTATTTCCTTTGATGGCTAAGCCTCTGTTTCCCTACTACCCGTCACAAAAATATGATCTGGGTTCAGAAGCAGCATTTGACCGACTGTTCCCTATGCCAGACCACAAAAAACCTGCTGCTCACTTCTTTTCTGGTAGGGACAGAAACTCACTTGCTGCTCTCAGACTTGGATGCTCGTTTGGTATCAGGCACCAAGCAGTTGTTTCCTCTTTAATCAATTGCTTAACTTCTGCATGTTAACAGCACCAACAATAAGTGATTTAGATAAGCTTGGGTTATTAGGAAATCTTTCTAGAAACTGTGGAGTACATCAAGCATGTGGAAATGGCTGTAAAAAGCATTTGTATTGCTTAGTAATTTGAAAATAGAGAAACATAAAAAGGAAATGATGTCCGCAGTGAGTTGGATGGTATTTGTGCATCTCAGGAGACACGAGCTGGAAACTAGAGCGTTGCTTAAGAGTTTTGACCCCTGAAACTCGGGTCTCCTTCCAACTGGCAAGCAAACAGTGCTAACCATACAACAGCGCTGGATCTGTCTTGCCGAGCTCTCCAGCAGTGCTGTGCTTTCTGTGGAGAAAGGAGAGAGGAAGCTTCAACCCCTCTGCCTCTTCCCTTCCCACGTGCCCCGTCCTGGCTGTGGGTGCTGCCGTACGTGATGCAATGTGAACTCCTGATTTATGGCCTCATCTCTTCCATTAATTTCAACATATAACCTTGGGCACGTAACTGCAAACTCTCATTTGTGAGTGGGAGTGGCAGTATTTGGGATGTCTTGAAGTGAAGGCTCCCAGCTGTCCATGTATTCCTCTACCCCGGTTCGCATGAGCTCCCAGCTCAACCACTTTGGTTAACAGCCAAGTGCTGAAAGGTGCTGGTGGTTGACTTAGCAAGGCAAGCAAGCAGTGACATTTCACCACCTGATGCTCCACTAGCTCAGGTGAGGGGCAGGCAGCCAGTTGGAGCATCCCCAGGAGCTGGAGCAGTCAGTCTCCATGTGCTTTAATTAAGCAGCGAGCGTTTAGGGAACGCTTTCTCGACCGAGATCTGCAAATTGCAAGCGCAATTTAGGAGCAAAACCTGTGTTGTACCTGGAGGTCTTCATCACTCTGTGCTGCATTAAGTACGTGGGCAGCTGATCTTTTGAAACACCCAGGGGCATTCAGATTGAAGGAGGCTCCTTTAGGAGGCAATTATTTTCCCCTGGAAGTTTCACACAGAAGGAAGATAGGCTGCTAATAAAGAAGGAAGGCGGGGATTTTTGCCCTGAAATTCTCTCTGTTTTTTAGAAGTTACTTGCAATGAGGTCTTTTGGTTTGAGTTGACTCGGTGCTCTGCCTGCCTGTGGAAGGTGGTGTACTCTGCAGAAAAGATTTTAAAGGTCGCTAATCCAGCGAGAGGAAATGTGCTTCTTGAGCTGAGGGCTGTGACACTCCCCTGGTGAAGGGCAATGCAGATGCCAGTTCCTGTTCCAAGCACTTTGTCTTGGTCTTGTTGCGTCGTTGTTTAATGCAAAGTAAAAAGAAGTATTGATGAATTAAGCCTACTGCGTTTTCAAATACATATGTGTGATAAATAGCTATATTTAATGGTGCTGTATCTAAAGTGTGCATTCACTCCTTATTGGTGGTTTTGAATTTCTACTGAAGTTCATAGTAAGACTTTAGGTTTAAGCACACAGGTGATGTGTTTAAATGTGTTTAAAACCACACAGTGTGGGTGTGCAGTACTGTGTACTTTGGAAGTTGTTCTTTCACCTGGCTGCTCTGCCTGAGGTACCCTAACTGTTGTGACAGTAGACAGGTAAACAAGAAAGTATACTAAAGCATCTCCTTGTACCGTGGATCGTGAATAGCAGAACACCATCTATTGCTTTGTTATATGAAAATGGCGTCTTAAGTAGCTGGGCTTTTTCTTCTGATGTATAGGTGTTATTCGTAGGCAAGTTTCATTAATGATTATAATTTAATTGCATAAATTTCTTGCATGCTGGTAGAAGAATAGAAGAATAGGCCCCCTGCATAAGTGTCTGAAGCATTCTGGAGTGTTTTTTCCTTTCCTGCTCCTATTATTATGACTTGTTTCTCTAAACGTCGTTTTTACGTAATTATTTGTTTAAATGTTGAAAAAGCTACAAATCCTGCAAACACTTACCACTAGGTGTAGCACTCAATACCAAGAGTTTTAGTCCTGCTGACTCTTTTACAATCATGTATTTATGGCAGAAGTACATTTTAAAGTGCTTTCCCAGTAAACACAAGGCAAAATTCTGCTTGCATGAAAGCTTTAGAGAGATGTGTATGTATTTATTGCATTTACCTCTGTAACAAATGAAAGGCTTTCACTTCCCTGGCAGTTACAGAGGTAGTTACTTCAGGGTCTGTAGTGATATGGAGATATGTGAATTCACCCAGACACGTTAAAAACTACTAAATCACTAAAGGGACTGATCAAAAGAAAAAGTATTATGTGCAGTCTTTGAGTGCAGGGTTAAACCAGTGATGATAGCCACATAAATAGACAACAGCATTTGCAGGCCAGAATACTTTTAAATTCATGGGACTTAAAGCAAACATACCATGACACTCGCTTTGACCCTGCAAACTACTTAAACAGGATAAGCTAAGACAAGTTACCAACAGCCAAAGAAAGGATGAGGTAGATGTTAAAAAAAAAGAAGAGTTCTTAGAATAAATCAGCTATCAGCCAGTGGCCTGAAAAGGGAGAGAATGTATCTGGTATGGAAAAGAACTCCAGCAGATGTTTTCAGGTGGAAGGCGAAAATCAATTGGGGCAAACTAAAGCTGTTTGGGAATTTCTGGATAAAGAAATTAGGATAGTAAAGTGTTAATATATCCAAAATTGAAGTTTTCCTAGTGTGAGTGTTAATGATGTTTTTCTATGAGTTCTTTCAGATGGGATGATAAAGAATCGGGCTTTCTCTTTCTCACAGTCTTGTCAAAGGAAATACTGCTACATTATACCAAGGTTCCTCAAATCAAGGCGGTCACGCTTGAAATACTCCGTCAGGGACCACCTTGCTCCCAAGGATGCTGTAGAGACACAAGCCTGAGGGGCCCCCTAAATCACAGATGCTCCTTGGGGGAACTCTGTGGACTTTCACATTGTTCCACGTCTTTACAAAGTGCTTGGGGAACCCTTAGGAAAGAATGACACCCCCAGGCAAGCTGTTGTAATCCTAGATACGAGAAAACTTCACCAAAATCCCATTAAAAAAAAATAATAAACGTTGATGCAGTTCTGTTATTGTAAACCTCAAAAACAAAGTCAGAAAATTAAACTGTCCACTTTCTCCCTCTCTCCACCACAAACTGTTATGAGTTAAACATGATGTTACATAAAGAAATGCAATATAAAATCCAGAGGTAAAGCTTAGCAATACTCTCAGTGCTGCAAAATTTGCTTTATAAATGACTTTCCACTCCTCTCACCCCGCTGTAGTTCCAGAGCCCTGTGCATGCTGGCAATGAAGACTTTTTTTGTTGGAGTGCCAAAGTTGAACTCAACAGCGACTTTAAGTGGAAAAAATGAAATGGATCCATTTGATTCATGGGGATGATGCGTATCCTGAGAAAAGCACTTGGAGCTGAAATTTAAGGCAGACTGTACTGGCTTTTAGCTGAGGGAGATGATTAAGGAGATGGATATTACTGCCTTGTTTTTTAATGTTTGGCTCTGTTGTTGTGCATATAGGCGGTTGTCATTTTTCTCCGAGATGTTTATGGATTTGCTTTTGCTGCTAGCGCCTGGGAAGTGCTAAGTCTGGAGGTTTGCATGTGGGAACTGGTAGACTGAGGTACTAATTCTTGCTAGCCACATCGTAGGGTGTTTAATTTATGTTGGAAGAGCCCGTCAGAGGAACGTAGCAGTTGCCTTTCAAAGAACTTTTCCATCTTTCCTAAGGTTGTGTGGTAAAAGAGATCAGAAAAGCAAACACCTGAACTTGTCTGGGTTTTATATGAGCTAGGGTTAGATTTAGGGTCCAGCCTCATTCAGCCTTGCCTTTTGACCTGTCCCTTGCAGGGCTCCTGGTGGTTATTCTCTGCTCTCCACTATCCTATGGTCAGATGCTGATATTTGCTGCATTGCATTCTGCTCAGCAGAGGCATCTTTACCAGGCTGATGGTTTGGCTGGGATTAGATACCAGCAAACTCACTAATCCTGTAGGGATTGAGAGGTGGCAAGTCCTTTTAATGCTGGCAGAAACACATCCAACTGATTCAGAGTGGTATAATGGCTTTTAGTTATACTGGATCAGAAGCACAACTCAACCTTTTTGCCTTATATCAGAAATTACTAATGAGTCTTGGATATTTTCCTTTTTTTTTATCTTTTTAAGTATCATGTCTTGTTGAAGTTTAGCTGTTTAGTAACCTGTTTGAGGTTAAAGATGTAGCACAAATGATGTAGCTCAACTCCTTCAGAAGAATTGCCCTTCACCAACATCTCTCTACAAGTGTTTATCATATGTATCTATGCACACAACACATTTAGCCTTGAGACAGCTCTCTCCTGTGAAAGGGGAAAAATTAAATTCCCTGAGCTCAATGCTATTGCTCGTGCAGTTTATCTTTTCTCCTCCCGCAATCAACTTTATTTTGCTTGGAATACAAAACCGTAGGTTGTCATAGGAAATGCTTGCTGTCATTTATTATCCTGCAATAAGACTCTGAAAACTCACAGTTAATCTAATTCACGAAATTGAAAAGTACAGTAGGTCAGGAGGAAACACGGAGTCCACGTTTTATAGAAATGCAAAGGAAAAGTCAGCAAGTGAATGTGAAGCACGGCTCCTGATTCCCGTGCAACACGAGAGAACAGGCTGCTGAGCAAATGCAAGGAGAGCTGGTCACTTCGACCTCAGCAGAACTAGACCCCTGTGTAGGAGGCTGAGCTGCAGGGTCGTTTCTGCCTACAGGTAGCACCTCCTGTCCTGGCAAAGCAAGTGCTTCACACCGTCTTAAAAGTTAAACTTCCTCGTGGTTAACTTTTAATGTGCCTGGGTTACCTGCTGCATTCTGGAACACGTGCCAGCTACTCATAATGAGTTACTCATCAAAAAAAATAAGTGCAATAACTCCTTCTCTATTTTAGCAAATCCTAAAGGTGGAAGAGATATTAAAACAGTTTGGTCAACCTTTGTGTGCAATCATACCGTTTCACTCGGTTTCTTCCCTCTGAGTCCAGCTACTTGCCTTTGAGCAAAGTATATCTTTAACAGGATACATAGTTTCAACTTCCTAGTATTTTATCAACAGTAAAAATCTCAAAGCAGGTTAGAATTTTGTCCACATTTGACTGAATTTGTCAAATTTGTGCTTTTACTGTACTTCCATAAAAATCCTGTCTGTATCATTGATGCTAAACCTTTACAGTAGCTATCCTGAGTGGAGGGATATGGCCAAAATGCAGAATCGTATCACTTTCCCTTGGAAATGGACTGCTCTGCCTCTGGTACCAGCTCTGAAGCTTCCTCCTTCAGCATCCTTCGCTCTGTTATCTGGTACCTCTCGTCTGGTGACGTGATCTCCTGGAGGCTCCTCTCTTGGGCACGTTTGTGTACACACCGTTACCGAAAACCGGGCTGAGTTCTTCCACCTACGAGGATGGGTGTCTGGTAGTTGGCCAAGGTGAACCCACCACAACAGGCTCTAAAAATCACCCTTGGGTTACGCCCTGGCAGCCAGACCACCTCTGGATGCCCATAGCCTCTCGGGGCTGTTAAATGAGAAGCGGAAAGGACTGGCTCTTTCTCCAGACACAAGCAGAACATGCTTTTCTACAGTTCCAGCA